>NC_083224.1:1951696-2134991 GCF_032191835.1 Heteronotia binoei
GGGGGCTTCAAACTGCACCTGAGCCTGGTCCCACACAGTATCTGCTAGAAAACACACACCACACAAACCACGGGCATGCATGCACACACACACACACACAAAGAAAGCTGCCTCTTCCTTTTTATACAATTCAGCCTGTCAGGGGCAGTCTCCCAGAACCAGCACCACCTGACAGCCATCTGCATCCTTCTCTTTTGGGACCAATCTTGCCCCTGCAGCCCCCTCCCTCCTTCACTGGGAAAGCTCAAGGACTTTGTGGGGGGAAGGGGGTTATAACCTTGCCTTGGTTCCTGGCTACTGCCTCTTGGTCTTAAGTCCAGAGACCACAAAGAAAAGGTCCCTTCTGCAAGCACCAGTCATTTCTGACTCTGGGGTGACGTTGCTTTCACAACGTTTTCACGGCAGACTTTTTACGGGGTGGTTTGCCATTGCCTTCCCCAGTCCTCTACGCTTTCCCCCCAGCAAGCTGGGGACTCGTTTTACCGACCTCGGAAGGATGGGAGGCTGAGTCAACCTTGGGCCAGCTACCTGAATCCAGCTTCCTCCGGAATCAAACTCATGAGCAGAGAGTTCAGACCACAGTACTGCAGCTTTACCACTCTGCGCCACGGGACCGCTGAGACCACATAACAAAGTGTTTAAACAAACAGAACACCCTGAAATCTCTACGATCCCCAGTGGTGGTAAAGAATATCCTCAGTTTTGTCTTAGTTCTACCGGCGCTGGATTCAAACTAGATGTCCCACTCTGGAAGCCCGCATATCCATCTCCCCTGCCAAGGGAGAAAGAACAGAGATTTGGGGAGGGGGCAGAGATGGGGGTTGGGAACGGGAGCTTTGGATCAAAAGCCTCTCCTTGCCATTAATGATCTGGAGTTGAGAGTAAGCAGTGAAGTGGCCAAGTTTGCACATGACACTAAATTGTTCAGGGTGGTGAGAACCAGAGAGGATTGTGAGGTACTCCAGAGGGATCTGTTGAGGCTGGGTGAGTGGGCGTCAACGTGGCAGATGAGGTTCAGTGTGGCCAAGTGCAAAGTAATGCACATTGGGGCCAAGAATCCCAGCTACAAATACAAGTTGATGGGGTGTGAACTGGCAGAGACTGACCAAGAGAGATATCTTGGGGTTGTGGTAGATAACTCATTGAAAATGTCAAGACAGTGTGCGACTGCAATAAAAAAGGCCAGCGCCATGCTGGGAATTATTAGGAAGGGAACTGAAAACAAATCAGCCAGTATAATAATGCCCAGGTATAAATCGATGGTGTGGTCTCATTTGGAGTACTGTGTGCAATTCTGGTCACCGCTCCTCAAAAAGGATATTATAGTGCAGAAAAAGTGCAGAAAGGGGCAACTAGAATGATTAAAGGTTTGGAACCCTTTCCCTATGAAGAAAGGTTAAAACGCTTGGAGCTCTTTAGCTTGGAGAAACGTCGGCTGCTGAGTGACATGATAGAGGTTTACAAGATTATGCATGGGATGGAGAAAGTAGAGAAAGAAGTCCTTTTCTCCCTTTCTCACAATACAAGAACTTGTGGGCATTCAATGAAATTGCTGAGCAGTCAGGTTAAAATGGATAAAAGGAAGTACTTCTTCACCCAAAAGGTGATTAACATGTGGAATTCACTGCCACAGGAAGTTCAAGAGGAGATTGGATAAAAATATGGAGCAGAGGTGCACCAATGTCTATTAGCCACTGTGTGTGTGTGTGTATTTTGGCCGCTGTGTGACACAGAATGTTGCACTGGATGGGCCACTGGCCTGATCCAACAGGGCTTCTCTTATGTTTTTATGTGACACAGAGTGTTGGACTGGATGGGCCACTGGCCTGACCCAACAGGGCTTCTCTTATGTTCTTTTGTGACACAGAGTGTTGGACTGGAGGGGCCATTGGCCTGATCCAGCATGGCTTCTCTTATGTTCTTATGTGACACAGAGTGTTGGACTGGATGGGCCATTGGCCTGATCCAACAGGGCTTCTCTTATGGTCTTATGTGACACAGAGTGTTGGACTGGAGGGCCACTGGCCTGATCCAACATGGCTTCTCTTCTGTTCTTATGTGACACAGAGTGTTGGACTGGAGGGGCCACTGGCCTGATCCAACATGGCTTCTCTTATGTTCTTATGTGACACAGAGTGCTGGACTGGAGGGGCCACTGGCCTGATCCAACAGGGCTTCTCTTATGTTCTTATGTGACACAGAGTGTTGGACTGGAGGGGCCACTGGCCTGATCCAACAGGGCTTCTCTTATGTTCTTCTGTGACACAGAGTGTTGGACTGGAGGGGCCATTGGCCTGATCCAACAGGGCTTCTCTTATGTTCTTCTGTGACACAGAGTGTTGGACTAGATGGGCCATTGGCCTGATCCAGCAGGGCTTCTCTTATGTTCTTATGTGACACAGAGTGTTGGACTGGATGGGCCATTGGCCTGATCCAACAGGGCTTCTCTTATGTTCTTATGTGACACAGAGTGTTGGACTGGATGGGCCATTGGCCTGATTCAACAGGGCTTCTCTTATGTTCTTATGTGACACAGAGTGTTGGACTGGATGGGCCATTGGCCTGATCCAACAGGGCTTCTCTTATGTTCTTATGTGACACAGAGTGTTGGACTGGAGGGGCCACTGGCCTGATCCAACAGGGCTTCTCTTATGTTCTTATGGTGGACGTGTGGCTGTTTTGTTCCAGCGAAGCCTGGGAGCTGCCCTCCTCGAAAGGGACCTGGCCCCTGTGTAGATGAATGTACTTCAGATCATTTGTGCCCTGGAGCAGAAAAGTGTTGTGGCAACGGCTGTGGGCGTCAGTGCATGAAGCCAGTATTCCGAGGTAAGGACAAATGTCTCTTGGCCCTTGGACCTCAGAGGGACCCTCATCATGGGCAGGTTTCCAAATGCCACCTGTATAGACACGGCAATTCCCAAAAGAGGTTTCTGACTGTAGTGGGCCAGGGAGCAGAGATGTGTGGGTCTCTTGACTGTTCGTGTTCTCTACACCCCCGCCCCAATGCTGCCCCCAGCCCTAGATTTCTTATTTATGAATTTAATAAATTTATATTTTGCTCTACCCCACAAATGGGCTCAGAGATCACAACATAATTAAAGGGTTAAAACAAGAACATTAAAACTAATAAAAGCAAGCAATAAACAGTTAGACCTCCTATTCACAGAGCAGGAGACTAAATCCTTCACAACAATCCTTCTTTCTTGCAATCTTTGTCTTCAGATAGAGGCATTTTACCTAGTCTGGGACCTCTTTGTTACTCAGTCCAGGCAGAAAGAAACAGGGCTTAGTTTGCTCCAGTCCACGGTGCAAAAAGCAGGGTCTGAACCAGCCTAGCTCTTTATTAAATCCACAGACAACTTCTCTGCACACCGGCCTGTGAGTAAACCCATTGCACTCAATGTCTACCAGGGGTGATCCTGCCACTAGGGAAACTAGGCAGCGCCCTAGGGTGGTGGCCTTCTGGAAAAACACAATTCTCGCTGAGGCAATAGAGACTTCCCATGTGAATGAGCTTGGATTTCAAAAGCCCACAAAATATAAATGAGAGCAATTTCTTACATTCCCGTTGGTGACTGGGGGCTTCAAACTGCACCTCAGCCTGGTCCTACACAGTATCTGGTAGAAAACACACACCATAGATGAACACACACAGAGAGAAAGCTTCCTCTTCCTTTTTATACAATTCAGCCTGTTAGGGGCAGTCTCCCAGAACAACACCACCTGGCAGCCTTCTGAGTCCTGCTCTTTTGGGACCAATCTTACCCCTGCTGCATCCTCCAGTTGGCCAGTTTGGTGTAGTGGTGAAGTGCGCGGATTCTTATCTGGAAGAGCCAGGTTTGATTCTCCACTCCTCCACTTGCACCTGCTGGAATGGCCCTGGGTCAGCCATAGCGCTCTTATCTGGGAGAACCGGGTTTGATTCCTCCACTTGCAGCTGCTGGAATGGCCTTGGGTCAGCCATAGCTCTCTTATCTGGCAGAACCAGGTTTGATTCCCCACTCCTCCACTTGCAGCTGCTGGAATAACCTTGGGTCAGCCATAGCTCTCTTATCTGGGAGAACCAGGTTTGATTCCCCACTCCTCCACTTGCACCTGCTGGAATGGCCCTGGGTCAGCCGTAGCTCTCTTATCTGGGAGAACCAGGTTTGATTCCCCACTCCTCCACTTGCACCTGCTGGAATGGCCTTGGGTCAGCCAGAGCTCTCTTATCTGGGAGAATGGGGTTTGATTCCCCCACTCCTCCTCTTGCAGCTGCTGGAATGGCCTTGGGTCAGTCATAGCTCTTGTAGGAGTTGTCCTTGAAAGGCCAGCTGCTGCAAGAGCCCTCTCAGCCCCACCCGCCTCACAGGGTGCCTGTTGTGGGGGGAGAAGATATAGGAGATTGTAAGGCGCTCTGAGTCTCTGATTCAGAGAGAAGGGCAGGGTATAAATCTACAATTCTTCTTCTTCTTCTCCCTCTTTAACTGGGAAGGTTCAAGGACTTTCCGGGGGGTTGGGGTGCATTGGTTCCTGGCTACTGTCATCTTGGTCTGTAACAAAGTGTTTAAACAGACAAAATGCGCTGAAATCTCCACGATCCCTCAAAGGTAGTAAAGAAGATCCCCAGTTTTGTCTTAGCTCTACCAGTGCTCGATTCAGACTAGCTGTTCCACTCTTGAAGCAGGGATATCCATTTCCCCTGCCAATGTTGAAAGAACAGAGGTTCCGGAAAGGTGGCAGAGATGGGGGTTGGGAACGGGAGTTTGGGACCAAGAGGCCCTCCGTGCCTGGTGAACATGTGGCTGTTCTGTTCCAGAGAAGCCTGGGAGATGCCCACCTCGGAAGGAATTTGGCGCCTGCGTGGAGAGTTGCATTTCAGATGATTGGTGCCCTGGAGCAAGAAAGTGCTGCAGCAACGGCTGTGGGCATCAGTGCATGGATCCCATATTCCCAAGTAAGGACAAATGTCTTTTGGCCCTTGGCTCTCAAAGGGACCCTCCCCACGGGCAGGTTTCCAAATGCCACCTGCGCATTCCGAACACAACAAAAAATGCAAGCTAGTGACCAGTTTACTAAGAAGTATATAGAAACTAGTCCAAGGGTGCGGCCAGACGTACCATTAGTGGTGACACAGCTCCATCTCGCTGATGGATTAAGTGTGTTCATTCAGACATCCACTTCTGGCAATCGAGCGTGATCCAGCGTCATTCCGACTTGCTGCAGACCAGTGCCGCGTTAATTTGACACCACAGAAAGTCCGGCCCTTTTTCGAAACAGCGACACAAGATCGGCTTTTTGTTGTTTGGACAGCTCACGTATGATACTGCCTTCCACCTTGTTTTTGAAAAAAAGCCCCAGCAGACATGCGCATTGCCAGATCATCTGGGAATCTGAGATGACACTTCTGCTTCTCCAATCAACACAGGATTGGAGGGGGGGAAACGTTATCCCACTTTTCAGAACAGGAAAAAAATCTTTCTTTTCAAAGTGAGGATTTCAAGATATCATTGTCACTGCCAATTTCTAGGAAAATAATTCCTGCCAGTGCCTTGGTTTGGATCGGCAACGTTAATTCCGGAAACTTTCCCCCTTCCCCCCTGCCGCTAAAGCAATGTTTGATTTCCCAGCTCCAAGCAGTTGGGCGCATGTTCAATGGACCCCCCCCCTCCCAGAAATCACCATCACTGTGTGATCGATCAACTGCATTTCACTAACGGGACCAACTCTTTATACGACCGTTCATGTGAACGCCGCCACGTCGGATTTTTCTGCCCCGGTCCAGAAAAAGGCTCTTTTGTCTCGCTTTAAGTGGTCTGTCTGGCCTCACCCCAAATGTCCAAAACATGTACATTCAAGTCCCAAAGTAGTGTGGTGACAAGCCAATCGATTAAGTCCTCGTTTCTTTCCAGTCTTCATCAGACCTGGGACCAATATCGATTCAATTATATAGATTCTATACACAATTTTCAAAAAAGAGGGACGCAGAGCGTCTCCAGCAGCAGCTACGGCTCAGTATGTGACTTCTTGTTGTAGCTGTACTGAGCTGTAGCCGAGGTGAAGTTGCTGCTGGAGACGCTCCACGTCCCTCTTTTTGAAAATTGTGTAAAGAATCTATATAATTGAATCAATATCGGTCCCAGGTCTGATGAAGACTGGAAAGAAACAAGTACTTAATCGATTGGCTTGTCACCACACTACTTTGGGACTTGAATAGACATGTTTTGGACATTTGGACTGGTTTCTATATACTACTTAGTAAGTAAATTGGTCACTAGCTGGCAATTTTTTGTTGTGTTATCCATTATAGTGACCTCTCTCGGATTGTATTCTACCTGTACATTCATAGCAATTCCCAAAAGAGGTTTCTGGTTGTGGTGGGCCAGGGAGCAGACACGTGTGGGTCCCTTGCCTGTTTCTTTCTCCATACTCCCTTGCCCCAATGCTGCCCCTAGACCCCGGGTTCTTATTTACCTATTTATTATTGCCTAAATCAGGGGGTGGCCAACAGTAGCTCTCCAGATGGTTTTTTTTTTTTGCCTACAACTCCCATTAGCCTCAGTCAGCATGGCCAATGGCTGGGGCTGATGGGAGTTGTAGGCAAAAAAACATCTGGACAGCTACCATTGGCCATCCCTGGTCTAAATGATTGTTAGCTGCCCTGAGCCTGCTTGTGGAGAGGACGGGATAGAAAAATGAATGAAAGAATGAATGGATGGATGGGTGGATGGATGGATGGATGGATGGATGGATGGATGGATGGATGGATGGATGGATAAAATTTACTTATTCCCTACCCTGTGAATGGGCTCGAGATGGATTACAACATAATTAAAGGGTTAAAACAAGAACATTAAAACTCTTTATTAAATCCACAGACTCACACTCAACAGGGAACAGCAGCAGCCCGCATCTCTCCCCCCCCCTCCCCTCCCACAGCCCTGACCACAAGGCACCTGCGTGTCTTGTTAAGGGGGCTGCAGTGGCTCCCTTAATCAGGGTGGACTGGGGGCCCCATCAGAGGTCAGAGAAGAAGCAGGGATGAGTCCACGGAAGATAGCAGACTGAGTGGCTCGCTTTCCTCTGACTCTTCTGCATTTCCTCTTCCACAGGTGCCTCGTAGCCCCCAGGCCCGTGAGCCTTCGAAGAGAAAGGGTGTGGGAGAGCTGTACTGATATTGCGCCACCCTGGTACGTGCCTGCGTTGAGCTGCCGAGGAGCCCACTGCATCAACCAGAGTCACTGCCCTCTCAGCCTGGCGTTCCTGCTTTCTTGCTTCCCCTGCTCGAGGGCCGCCCGCACCTAAGTGCTCTCACACCACCACCACCACCCCCACACACATGACGCCTCCCCCTGTGTTGTATCTGAGTGGACAACGGCAGCTCCGTCTCCCTTCTGGCCAAGAGGGGTTTGAGCAGTTGTCCTTGCTCATTCAGTGCGTGATGCTCTCTTAATAAACGTGATATGTACATTTGCCATGCTCCTGCAGATGCGCTTTCTTGCTTGGGTTGGGATCTTGCTCTTTTGAAATATAAGGTTGGCCCTGAAACCCCCAACCCATGGTTCCAAGCATTGGGTCCCATCTCAAGTCAGTTTGGTGCAGTGGTTAGGTGTGTGGACTCTTACCTGGGAGAACCGGGTTTGGTTCCCCCCTCCTCCACTTGCACCTGCTGGAATGGCCTTGGGTCAGCCAGAGCTCTCTTATCTGGGAGAACCGGGTTTGATTCCCCACTCCTCCACTTGCAGCTGCTGGAATAGCCTTCGGTCAGCCAGAGCTCTCTTATCTGGGAGAACCGGGTTTGATTCCCCACTCCTCCACTTGCACCTGCTGGGATGGTCATGGGTTAGCCATAGCTCTCGTAGGAGTTGTCCTTGAAAAGGCAGCTTCTGGGAGAGTCCTTCTGGGCAGCTTTACAGGGTGTCCTTCTGGGCAGCTTCACAGGGTGCTGTTGTGGGGGGAGAAGATAAAGGAGATTGTAAGCCACTCTGAGACTCTGATTCAGATAGAAGGGCGGGGTATAAATCTGTGGTCTTCATCATCTTCTTCTTCTTCTTCTATGTTGGGCTCCAGTAACTGGCTCCAACCCAGTGGGTGAGGAGAACACATATTGAGGGGATGCGTGTGTGACTCCACATTGCTGCTATCTCGACACAGGTGCTGTGAGGATCATGCTACCTTCTCCTTTTTCTGAGGAACCGCACTGGACTCCAGTCACTGGGAGAGACTCATGTGTTTTATTCCCCCCTTTTCTCACCCCTGCCCCATTTCTCTGTAAATTAATAATCTTTGCTTAGGTTGGGAATTGGAAATGTTAGGATCTGTAGAACAGTTGTGTGTGTGTGAGTGTGTGTGTGTGCGGCTGTGGGATTTAGACACACAGCAGTGGGTGAGGAAGGGAAGGGGTAGGTGTGGGGGTTTAGCGGGACAAAGATAAAGCTGCCTTCTACTGAAGACGCCCATCACTCCAGCTTGCAAAACCCCCAGCCTGCTTGCCAAGAGCTGTCAATGGGATCACCCAGGGCTTTGTTGGTAGAAAAAGCCCAGCAGGAACTCATTTGCATATTAGGCCACACCCCCTGACACCGAGCCAGCCGGAACTGCGTTCCTGCTCAAAAAAAGCCCTGGGAACACCCATTACCTGCTTTGGCACACCTGAATGGCAGGCCACTAGCTGCTTGCAATTTAGGAATGACACACCCTGGTCCATTTGCCAAGAGCAGGTATAGGGACCATCTGTTAACTTCTTTGGGTGAGCCTGGGTTTGGTGCACCTGACTGGCAAGCCGCTTAGAATACTGGGACGCCAAATCTCCGGCCATGCTTACCACGAGCGGTTAGACCAGCGGTCCCCAACCTTTTTGGCACCAGGGACCAGTTTTGTCCACAGACTGGAGAGGGGGGGGGATGGTTTTGGGATGATAATAATAATAATAATAATAATAATAATAATAATTTTTTATTTCTATCCCGCCCTCCCCGCCGGAGCAGGCTCAGGGCGGCTCACAACAGAAAACACACATTACATCAATTATACTTATAAAACATGGTTAAAACAATTACAAATTATTAAAATTAACTTAACAATATGGCGTTATAAACAGGTTTCAGTAAATTTCCGAGAGTAAAAGCATTTCAAGAATAAAAGCATTTCCAGCAGCATACCTAGTTTGTCACTGGTTTTCCACTAGTTGAAGGCCATCTTGAAGAGGTGGGTCTTGCAGGCCCTACGGAATCCATCTAAACATCGTAGGGCCCTCACCTCCTCAGGGAGTTGATTCCACAGTAATGGAGCGGTAATAGAGAAGGCCCGGTCCCGGGTGGCCTTCAGTCTGGCCTCCCTTGGCCCAGGGATATTCAACTGGTTTTTCCCAGATGACCTCAGTGCCCTCTGGGGCCCACTGTGCACTTTATTTCTATTAGTTTGGTGTGGTGGTTAAGTGCGTGGACTCTTATATGGAAGCAACGAGTTTGATTCCCCACTCCTTCACTTGCAGCTGCTGGAATGGCCTTGGGTTAGCCAGAGCTCTCTTATCTGGGAGAACCGGGTTTGATTCCCCCCTCCTCCACTTGCACTTGCTGGAATGGCCTTGGGTCAGCCAGAGCTCTCTTATCTGGGAGAACCAGGTTTGATTCCCCACTCCTCCACTTGCAGCTGCTGGAATGGCCTTGGGTCAGCCAGAGCTCTCTTATCTGGGAGATCCGGGTTTGATTCCCCCCTCCTCCACTTGCAGCTGCTGGAATGGCCTTGGGTCAGCCAGAGCTCACTTATCTGGGAGATCCGGGTTTGATTCCCCACTCCTCCACTTGCAGCTGCTGGAATGGCCTTGGGTCAGCCAGAGCTCCCACAGGAGTTGTCCTTGAAAGGGCAGCTGCTGTGAGAGCTCTCTCAGTCCAACCTGCCTCACAGGGTGTCTGTTGTGGGGGAGGAAGGCAAAGCAGATTGTGAGCCGCTCTGAGACTCTGAAATTCGAAGTGGAGGGCAGGATATAAATCCAATGTCCTCTTATTATTATTACTACATTGCAATATATAATGAAATGATTATACAACTCAAGGTCCAGTTTCTAGCAGACCATGGACTGGGACCAGTCCACGGCCCGGGGGTTGGGGACCCCTGAGTTAGACCACCCATGACCCTCTTTGGGTGAGCATAAGTCTGGCAGAGGAGAAAGCTCCTGCACATTCCTTGAAGAGCAAAGGTGACCAACTAGCAAGTATTGGAGCACACAAAACCAGACATGCCCTTGGAAGGAGAAATAACAAAACTATAACTGACTGACTTCAGCCATGTCATCATGCGGAAGAATTCTCTAGAAAAAGCAGTTAGGCTTGGATGGGTTAGCAGCAAAAGGATGTGAGAGAGGGGGCTGTTGTTTTTCTCTAGACTGAAGAAAGGAATGTGGTAAGGCTGGAGAAATTCTGCACCAGGAGCTGTAAAAGGAGGTAAAAGGTTGGTATGTGTAATGTACTCAGTGACGAGACGGGACCCGCTTTATATACACTTTTCCCGGAACAGCCCTCTAGCTGTCCAGCCCAATCCTGGCAAGTCAAACTTCCCGCCACAGATCGTGATTGGCGGAGTCCTTTCGCGAGCTGCGCTGAGTGACGAGGGGACTTCCACTGGCCACCTCTGCTGCATGGCCGCGCGGTGCGTCAATAAAGCACAAGACACTACAGTATGTGAAAAAGAAGAGAAGGGAAATGCAGGAGGGGGGGAATTTACTCATGGCTTGGGGGCATGTGCGCGTTGTTACTAGGCAAGATTGTGAGGCAGGCGCCTCGAGGGCTTTAGGCAAAAGTATATAATAGCTGCGCTGCGTCACAGGGGCAGAGTCGACGGGTGGGACTTTCTCTACCCGGGCTCTCCGCGTTTTGCGAAACACGCTTTTCAATAAACGATCCTTGCTGGACCCAAGAGTGTTAGAGTGGTCATTGGTCCGAGTCCAGAGACAGACTCTCCACGTGTCAGATGGAGAGCCAGTTTGGTGTAGTGGTTAAGTGTGCGGACATATATGTGAGAACCGGGTTTGATTCCCCACTTTGTTTTCAGATAGAGTCACTTTACCTAATCCAGGACCTCTTCTTTGCTTGGTCCAGGCAGAAAGAATTGGTGCCTAGGTTGCTCCAGTCCACTGTGCAAAAAGCGCCATTTCCCTAACAGAGACTGAATGAGCCTAGCTCTTTATTAAATCCACAGACAGCTTCTCTGCACACTGACCTGTGAGTAAGCCCACTGCACTCAGTGTCTACGCACACGCAGGATTGGCTTGGTGGACCCCAGAGAGCCAGTTTGGTATAGTGGTTAAGTGTGCAGACTCTTATCTGGGAGAACCGGGTTTGATTCCCCACTCCTCCACTTGCAGCTGCTGGAATGGCCTTGGGTCAGCCATAGCTCTGGCAGAGGTTGTCCTTGAAAGGGCAGCTGCTGTGAGAGCCCTCTCCAGCCCCACCCACCTCACAGGATGTCTGTTGCGGGGGGGAGGAAGGTAAAGGAGATTGTAGGCCGCTCCGAGACTCTGTCCTTGAAAGGGCAGTTGCTGTGAGAGCCCTCTCCAGCCCCACGCACCTCACAGGGTGTCTGTCATGGGGGAGGAAGGGAAAGGAGATTGTAGGCCCTCTGAGACTCTTCGAAGTGGAGGGCGGGATATAAATCCAATATCTTCTTCAAAAAAAAGGAAACCAGGCTGCCAAAGAACACGGTGGCTAGGCACCATCAAAGTCGACACTGGCCTGAGCATGGAACAACTCAAAGGAACAGGACAAGATCGGAAAACATGGAGAGAGCAGAGTATGAAAATCATTCCAATTAAAGAACGAGAAAAGGGAACAAGGAAAGGGGAATATGTACAACACTGCAATAATGTGCAGTTGCCTTGAGGGACTCTAACGACAGAATCTACAACCCCTGCAGCTGGGCAGCCCCCCTCTTCTTCGCCCCTGATTGTCTAACATATTTTTCTTCCTGCAACCTGGAAATTTCCCCATCAATCCACCGATGGATATCCAAATGCCACCCCAGATAATTGTTGAGGTGGGGGAAAGTAAGTTCCTGATTAGAAGTGGCCATGACCACAGCCTCTATTCAGTTGGAGGTGGAAAGAGAAACTTCCTGCCCCCAGGGCACTCAAAAGTCTTGCCCCATGGCATGCAAATGCAAGGCCTGGAGCAGAAGACTCTAAGAGGAACCACCACTGCAGCGGATGTAGAAACGGTTGTAAAGCTGGATGGTTCATTGGGCATATTGCTGAACTCAGGTAGGAGGGGTCTGCCTTCCAGGAAGGGGCTCCAGATCTGGGGTGTGGAAGGAAGGATCTGGCCTGGTGGGATTCCTGGCCCTTCTAAAATGGGGGAGAATGGAGCGAATGTGGGGTGGGTGTTTGACACACAGAGACAATGTGGGCTTACCAGCCTGTCAGCCAAATTGTTGGGGTCTTCTCCTCTTTTGAGGGGGGGGGGGTGGAATTAACAAGAGGTAGACTATAAGCAGAGCTTAGGAGCTGATCTTTTAGCAATAATACAAAGGTCCAGAATCAGAAAGAAGACTCCAGGGTTACAATTGTTTTTAAAATGTGTACATAGAAAAAAAAAATATGTAAAAATACAATCGCACATAAAACAATCAAGAGGCTCAGAAAACAGAGGGGGGGGGGGGGAGAGGGATTTTTAGGATTTATTATAAAGGCAATACTATCTGTCCAGATATGAAGATGTCTATTTAGAAATTAAAGATGGAGACTTGCACAGCTATCGTGCCACTTAGGCTCGCCATGTCCAATTCAAGAAATATCTGGGCACTTTGGGGGGGTGGAGCTAGGAGACTTTGGGGGTGGAGCCATAAGCAAAGTTGTGGCAAGCACAATTGAACTCCAAAGGAAGTTCTAGCTATCACATTTAAAGGGACCGCAAACCTTTTTAATGCCTTCCCTACATTAGAAATAATGAAGGATAGATCACCTTCTTTTGGGGCTCATAGAATTGGACCCCCTGGTCCAATCTTTTTGAAACGTGGAGAGCATTTTGAAGAGACCCATCAGATGCTACGCTGAAAATGTGGTGCCTCTACCTCAAAAAAACACCCCTCCAGAGCCCCAGATGCCCCGGGATTAATTCTCCTTTATACCCTATGGTCCAGCAGACATTTTCCTCCCTCCCCCCCCCTTTCTGATGACCCTGAAGCTCCACCTTATTCATCCTCCCCCCACCCTGCTCCCCTTCAGCCTTAAAGACGCAGACACCCCATCCAAAGAGGAAGGCTTTCTCAAGTAGAGGCTGAAGCCTCCGGAGGGGGAAAGGCACATGGGGGCTGTGGGGGCGGGGCTTCCCCCACGGGAAGGAGCCTGGGAAAGTGGGAGAACCCCTGCTGGGACCTGGGGATTGGCAAGCCTAGTGCCACATCTAAGAGGCCCAGTATTTAGAGTCCTGGGGGCAAGCCTGTAGCCACAGGGGGGCCTGTGGGGGCACTGCCCCCTGACTTCCAGACAGTGCCCCTTCACCTCCAGGGAGTCCTCCATGAGGGCAGCCTGGGTTTTTTTTTGGGGGGGGGGGCGGTTTGCCATGGCTGAGCCACCAAAGCATCATCAGTGGCAGCTGCGACCAGGAGAGCTGAGCAGGGAACAGTGCACTTAAGCAGCAAAAGCAGCGGGTGGCGATGAAGGAGGCAGAGTGTCAAGTCTGTCTGTAAACTCTGGCTCAGTCAGAGAGCATTCTGGGTAGAACCAAAGTATAAGCAAATGCTGCTAGCTCAAACCTTTCCTACCCCCTCCTTTCCTGTAGTGGATAGTTTTGCTTTGAAATGGAAAGGTGTGAAAGCCTTATCTGTACCTTCCCAGGCCTGGCTCTCATCAAGGCCATCGAGCCTGAGAAAGAATTGGTAACATCAATGTGTGAATGTTCCCTGCATAACCCCCCTCCCCTTAGGAATCCCTCAGAAGTATCCCTTGAATGCAATGTATCATGATATACTCTTTAGTCTTTCAATGCTGGCTTAGCCTCAAGTATCAGTATCAATAAACCAGTTTCTTTGTATCAACAAAGACTCGTTATTGAATCTGCCGACTTGACACAGAGGAAGCCCTGTGGAATGGGCCGGGGAGGGGGGGGATGGATGGAGCTGCTGGCTGCAACGCGCTGGTGTGTGGGGAGATGGAAAAACCCCTGCTTGCGCACAAAGTGTAGTCCCTTCTTGACTCCAAAGTTTCAGGGTTGGCTGCCTTGACTTGGCCACTTTCAGAGCCTCCAGCTTTTGCCCCTACCCCAGAAAGCCTCTGAGAAGCGGCAAGCCCCACAGTGAAGGGGAAAGAGGGCCCTCTGACTTTTTAAAAAGCCCCCCAGCTCTTAAAATCCTGGCTACGGCCCTGCCTGGGGGAACAACCTCTCTATGTGCCCAGATGGAACAGGGAGGTGTGGTTTGCTGAGACCCCTCCCTGAGCTATGATGACTCCTAATGGCCCTTGTTGGGCCTTTCCTGAGTTCCTGGGTCAAGCATACAAGTTATCCTTAATATAAAACTGTATTATTTAGTCTGTCACTTTGCTGGTGCATATCAAAGCTATGTGAACCATTCCTTAGTTCTCACCTCTTGTAACAAATGCAGGAATGCCTCCTTTGAAGATAGTGCCTCCCGGGACAGTTCCCAAGCTCAAGCCTGGGACTCAGGATGTTGCTAACTGCAAAAGATAGCCAAATGCATAATTGTAGTAATTCACACGCTTGTGATAGAATTCCTAGTTATCTTTACTGTCCTCTTTGATGTATCCTTTAAAGCCAGCTGCTATACGCTGAAATGTATCACTTTCAAGCTGTTCCATCTGTGAGCACAATGGATTATCAATAAACTAAGACTTTGTATCCAAATCATCGCTTGGTTCTTTTGCAACTTCCATGCTTGCCATCCTGAAGGGATTCCCAGTTCAAGACAAAAGACAAGAATGGCTCTTAAGAGCTGGTCCAGAAGGGACCCTCTCCCAGCGCCTGCTGCTCCCCGCCCTGTCCACCTCTCTACGCTCGCTGCCTCCTCCCCAAGTCCCCCACATCCCTTCACCTGCCACTGCCTCCCCTTGTCCACCTTCCTGCACCTGCGAGCCACCTGCCCACACTTCAAAGGGAGCTACGTGCATGCAAAGAAAGACTGGGGGCGGGCGGGGGGAGGGACCCGGCCTAGGGGCGTCAGACAACCTAACACCGGGGCTGACAACAAGGTGTCAAGAAAGAGTCTTCGAGACAGGAGAGATTAGCCAGCAGTTGCAAGCTAGAGTTTAAGTCAGGAGCAATACTTTACCTGAGTGAAAGATTGGGGGACCCCATCTCTTAATGGGTGCTTCCCCGGTGTAGGCTGAGCCTCTGGGTAACAAGCTGCAGCTGCTGTTTGAGATATGCACAAACAACGGCCCTTTCCGCATCTCCCCAGGTGCAGGCAAAACGTTTGTTAACTTGGGACAGCTCCAGGATTCTGGCTGGGCCAACAATAGGTTGGTGCTTAAAACAATCAGGAATGTGGAGGCTTTACTTACTAGACTAGACCATCTCCCAAGCATTATAGCCCTCAAGGGTTGGTTGGGCTTATTCCTTCTAGGAAATTGCTTTGTAAGAAGCCACTCCTGTGCTGAGAGCCGATTTGGTGTAGTGCTTAAGTGGAATGCTATCTGGGAGAACCGGGTTTGATTCCCCACTCCTCCACTTGCACCTGCTGGAATGGCCTTGGTTCAGCCAGAGCTCTCTTATCTGGGAGAACCGGGTTTGATTCCCCACTCCTCCACTTGCAGCTGCTCGAATGGCCTTGGGTCAGCCAGAGCTCTCTTATCTGGGAGAACCGGGTTTGATTCCCGACTCCTCCACTTGCAGCTGCTGGAATGGCCTTGGGTCAGCCAGAGCTCTCTTATCTGGGAGAACCGGGTTTGATTCCCCACTCCTCCACTTGCAGCTGCTGGAATGGCCTTGGGTCAGCCAGAGCTCTCTTATCTGGGAGAACTGGATTTGATTCCCCCCTCCTCCACTTGCAGCTGCTGGAATGGCCTTGGGTCAGCCAGAGCTCTCTTATCTGGGAGAACCGGGTTTGATTCCCCACTCCTCCACTTGCAGCTGCTCGAATGGCCTTGGGTCAGCCAGAGCTCTCTTATCTGGGAGAACCGGGTTTGATTCCCGACTCCTCCACTTGCAGCTGCTGGAATGGCCTTGGGTCAGCCAGAGCTCTCTTATCTGGGAGAACTGGATTTGATTCCCCCCTCCTCCACTTGCAGCTGCTGGAATGGCCTTGGGTCAGCCAGAGCTCTCTTATCTGGGAGAACTGGATTTGATTCCCCCCTCCTCCACTTGCAGCTGCTGGAATGGCCTTGGGTCAGCCAGAGCTCTCTTATCTGGGAGACCCGGGTTTGATTCCCCACTCCTCCACTTGCAGCTGCTCGAATGGCCTTGGGTCAGCCAGAGCTCTCTTATCTGGGAGAACCAGGTTTGATTCCCCACTCCTCCACTTGCAGCTGCTCAAATGGCCTTGGGTCAGCCAGAGCTCTCTTATCTGGGAGAACCAGGTTTGATTCCCCACTCCTCCACTTGCAGCTGCTGGAATGGCCTTGGGTCGGCCAGAGCTCTCTTATCTGGGAGAACCGGGTTTGATTCCCCCCTCCTCCCCTTGCAGCTGCTGGAATGGCCTTGGGTCAGCCAGAGCTCTCTTATCTGGGAGAACCGGGCTTGATTCCCCACTCCTCCACTTGCAGCTGCTGGAATGGCCTTGGGTCGGCCAGAGCTCTCTTATCTGGGAGAACCGGGTTTGATTCCCCCCTCCTCCCCTTGCAGCTGCTGGAATGGCCTTGGGTCAGCCAGAGCTCTCTTATCTGGGAGAACCGGGTTTGATTCCCCACTCCTCCACTTGCACCTGCTGGAATGGCCTTGGGTCAGCCATGGCTCTCTTCTCTGGGAGAACCGGGTTTGATTCCCCACTCCTCCACTTGCAGCTGCTGAAATGGCCTTGGGTCAGCCAGAGCTCTCTTATCTGGGAGAACCGGGTTTGATTCCCCACTCCTCCACTTGCAGCTGCTGGAATGGCCTTGGGTCAGCCAGAGCTCTCTTATCTGGGAGACCCGGGTTTGATTCCCCACTCCTCCACTTGCACCTGCTGGAATGGCCTTGGGCCAGCCAGAGCTCTCTTATCTGGGAGAACCGGGTTTGATTCCGCACTCCTCCACTTGCACCTGCTGGAATGGCCTTGGGTCAGCCAGAGCTCTCTCATCTGGGAGAACCGGGTTTGATTCCCCACGCCTCCACTTGCACCTGCTGGAATGGCCTTGGGTCAGCCAGAGCTCTCTTATCTGGGAGAACCGGGTTTGATTCCCCACGCCTCCACTTGCAGCTGCTCGAATGGCCTTGGGTCAGCCAGAGCTCTCTTATCTGGGAGAACCGGGTTTGATTCCGCACTCCTCCACTTGCACCTGCTGGAATGGCCTTGGGTCAGCCAGAGCTCTCTTGTCTGGGAGAACCGGGTTTGATTCCCCACTCCTCCACTTGCACCTGCTGGAATGGCCTTGGGTCAGCCATAGCTGTCTTATCTGGGAGAACCGGGTTTGATTCCCCACTTCTCCACTTGCACCTGCTGGAATGGCCTTGGGTCAGCCATAGCTGTCTTATCTGGGAGAACCGGGTTTGATTCCCCACTCCTCCACTTGCAACTGCTGGAATGGCCTTGGGTCAGCCAGAGCTCTCTTATCTGGGAGACCCGGGTTTGATTCCCCACTCCTCCACTTGCAGCTGCTGGAATGGCCTTGGGTCAGCCAGAGCTCTCTTATCTGGGAGAACCGGGTTTGATTCCGCACTCCTCCACTTGCAGCTGCTGGAATGGCCTTGGGTCAGCCAGAGCTCTCTTGTCTGGGAGAACCGGGTTTGATTCCCCACTCCTCCACTTGCACCTGCTGGAATGGCCTTGGGTCAGCCATAGCTGTCTTATCTGGGAGAACCGGGTTTGATTCCCCACTCCTCCACTTGCAACTGCTGGAATGGCCTTGGGTCAGCCAGAGCTCTCTTATCTGGGAGACCCGGGTTTGATTCCCCACTCCTCCACTTGCAGCTGCTGGAATGGCCTTGGGTCAGCCAGAGCTCTCTTATCTGGGAGAACCGGGTTTGATTCCGCACTCCTCCACTTGCAGCTGCTGGAATGGCCTTGGGTCAGCCAGAGCTCTCTTGTCTGGGAGAACCGGGTTTGATTCCCCACTCCTCCACTTGCACCTGCTGGAATGGCCTTGGGTCAGCCATAGCTGTCTTATCTGGGAGAACCGGGTTTGATTCCCCACTCCTCCACTTGCAACTGCTGGAATGGCCTTGGGTCAGCCAGAGCTCTCTTATCTGGGAGACCCGGGTTTGATTCCCCACTCCTCCACTTGCAGCTGCTGGAATGGCCTTGGGTCAGCCAGAGCTCTCTTATCTGGGAGAACCGGGTTTGATTCCGCACTCCTCCACTTGCAGCTGCTGGAATGGCCTTGGGTCAGCCAGAGCTCTCTTGTCTGGGAGAACCGGGTTTGATTCCCCACTCCTCCACTTGCACCTGCTGGAATGGCCTTGGGTCAGCCATAGCTGTCTTATCTGGGAGAACCGGGTTTGATTCCCCACTCCTCCACTTGCAACTGCTGGAATGGCCTTGGGTCAGCCAGAGCTCTCTTATCTGGGAGACCCGGGTTTGATTCCCCACTCCTCCACTTGCAGCTGCTGGAATGGCCTTGGGTCAGCCAGAGCTCTCTTTTCTGGGAGAACCGGGTTTGATTCCGCACTCCTCCACTTGCAGCTGCTGGAATGGCCTTGGGTCAGCCAGAGCTCTCTTGTCTGGGAGAACCGGGTTTGATTCCCCACTCCTCCACTTGCACCTGCTGGAATGGCCTTGGGTCAGCCATAGCTGTCTTATCTGGGAGAACCGGGTTTGATTCCCCACTCCTCCACTTGCAACTGCTGGAATGGCATTGGGTCAGCCACAGCTCTGGCAGAGGTTGTCCTTGAAAGGGCAGCTGCTGTGAGAGCCTTCTCAGCCCCACCCACCTCACAGGGTGTCTGTTGTGGAGGGAGAAGATATAGGAGATTGTAAGCCACTCTGATAGTCTTTCTCACTACTATGCAAACATTTTGAATCACTGAGAGCCAGCTTGGTGCAATGGTTAAGTGTGTGGACTCTTATTTGGGACAACCAGGTTTGATGCCCCACTCCTCCACTTCCAGGTGCTGGAATGGCCTTGGGTCAGCCGTAGCTTTCATAGGACTTGTCCTTGAAAGGGCAGCTGCTGTGAGAGCCCTCTCAGCCCCACCCACCCCAGGTTTGATTCCCCACTCTTCCATTCCAGCAGCTGGAAGTGGGTCAGCCTTGGGTCAGCCATAGCTTTCATAGGAATTGTCCTTGAAAGGGCGGCTTCTGGGAAAGCTCTTTCAGCCCCACCTGCCTCACAGGTTGTCTGTTGTGGGGAGGGGAAGGGAAAGGAGATTGGAAGCCCCTCTGAGACTCCTTTGGGTGGTGAAGGGCAGGCTGTAAATCCAGTCTCTTCTTTTCTTTGTGCAAATCATCATCTCGGTGTTACTTCACAGGTCGGGTTTTGACTCCACCTCTTAAGGAAGTCCCTCCCCAAGAAGGGTTTATAGCCCAGCACAGCTGAATGCTCAGCACTCAAAGGCGAGATCCAGCCTCACCATGAGAACCAGTCTCCTTCTTCTCCTCTTCGGGCTTTTGGCTCTTTCAACGGAGCTGACCTGCGCATCCCTCAACCAACCTCAAACCCAAATACGAGGTAAGGTCAGTCAGAGATGGGCTGCATCCGTCCTCTCAGCCTAGATAGGTCTCTATGGGCCCCTGGGTTCGTAGCAGTAGAAATGAGCACCTTGGAGCACCACGAAGACTGACAACATTTCTGGTGGCGGAGGAGCTTTTGGTCTGGGGTGAAAGAACAGCAGCTGGAAGGTGCTTCTCACCTGCCATCAGCTGCAAACCCTCTATTCTGTTGCCTCTAGAGAGCGTGAGCAAAAGTAATACTCCTCACCTGGAGTCTTGTGTTCAGTTTGGGGCACCACATTTTAAGAAGGATATAGAGAAGCTGGAAGGAGTCCAGAGGAGGGTGACGAAGATGGTGAGGGGTCTGGAGACCAAGTCCTATGAGAAAAGGTTGAAGGAGCTGGGGATGTTTAGCCTGGAGAGGAGGCGGCCGAGAGAACAAGAAGAAGATATTGGATTTATATCCCGCCCTCCACTCCGAAGAGTCTCAGAGCGGCTAGTCTCAGAGTCTCAGAGCGATCCTATCAGAGGTGATAGGATCACCATCCTCAAGGACTTGAAGGTCTATCCTGTAGAGGAGGGTGTGGAATTTTTTTCTGTGGCCCCAGAAGGTAGGACCAGAACCAATGGGTTGAAATTAAAAAAAAAGAGTTTCCGGCTCAACATGAAGAAGAACTTCCTGACGGTTAGAGTGATTCCTCAGTGGAACAGGCTTCCTAGGGAGGTGGTGGGCTCTCCTTCCTTGGAGGTTTTTGAACAGAGGCTAGATGGCCGTCTGACAGCAATGAGGATCCTGTGAACTTAGGGGGAGGTGTTTGTGAGTTTAGGGTGGTTCCTCAGTGGAACAGGCTTCCTCCTCGGGAGGTGGTGGGCTCTCCTTCCTTGGAGGTTTTTGAACAGAGGCTAGATGGCTATCTGACGGCAATGAGGATCCTGTGAATTTAGGGGGAGGTATTTGTGAGTTTCCTGCATTGTGCAGGGGGTTGGACTCAATGACCCTGGAGGTCCCTTCCTACTCTATGATTCTATAAAACGGGACCCAAGGATTCTACAAGAGCAGTCCTTTGCTGGGGAGGGTTTCTAATGTTGCCTTGGTTTCTGGCTACTGGCTACTGAAGTCCAGAGGCCACGTAACAAAGTGTTTAAAGATACAACCCTGAATTCGACACGATCCCCAATGGTAGAAAAGAATATCCCCAGTTTTGTCTTAGCTCTACCAGTGCTCGATTCAGAATAGCCATTCCACTCCTGAAGCCCGCACAGCCATCTCCCCTGCCAAGGTAGAAAGAACAGAGATTTGGGGAAGGGGACAGAGATGGGGGTTTTGAACGGGAGCTCTGGACCGAAAGCTTCTCCTTGCCCGGTGAACATGTGGCTGTTCTGTTCCAGAGAAACCTGGGAGGTGCCCTCCTCGAACGGGGCCTGGGCCCTGTTGGCAAAAATGTACTTCAGATTGGTTGTGCCGAGGAAGGCAGAAGTGCTGCAGCAACGGTTGTGGCCGTGAGTGCATGAATCCAGTCTGAGGTAAGGACAAACGTCTGCTGGAGCTCAGATCTCAGGGGACCCTCACCACGGGTTCCAAACGCCACCTGTACAGACGTGATAATTCCCAAAAGAGGTTTCCGACTGTGGTGGGCCAGGAAGCAGACATGTGTGGTGACTGTTGGTGTTCTATACTCCCCTGCCTCAGTGCTGTCCCTAGACCCAGATTTGTTATTTACTGATTTAGTAAATTGATATTCTGCCCTACCCCACGAATAATCCAATCAGGGTGGATTGCAACAGAACTAAACAAAACAAGAACATTAAACCCAATCAAACCATCCATGAAAAGAGCTGGATCTCCAATTCACAGAGCAGGGGACAAATCCCTCACAGCCATCTTTCTTTCCTGCAGTCTGACTGTTTTCGCACATAGCTTACCCACCCCTCGGTCACGTTCCTGTTCTCTCCGCAGCGTCCGTCGGATTTCCCACTACCTGCGCCGGAGTTACAGGAAGCGTAGTGGCTTTCGCGTAGCAAACGTAAACCGCTAAAACCCAGTTTACGTTTGCTATGCAAAAGCAGCACTTCCTGTAACTCCGGCACAGATAGTGAGAAATCCGACAGACGCTGCGGAGAGAACGTGACCGCGGGGTAAGCTGTGTGCGAAAACGGTATTTGTCTTTTGATAGAGTCATGCTACCTAGTCTGAGACCTATTTTTTGCTCAGTCCAGGCAGAAAGAATTGGACCCTAGTCTCCTCTAGGAACTTCTACATTTTTTTTTTTTACTTTTAACAAGGATATTCCAGTTTTTTATGCAACCCCGGGTCTTTCCTCAGTTTCTGCCTAGGAAGATCTGCCTAGTCTTTTTCTGGCTCCAGACTCCAGATTTAAATACCCATAGATGGAATGCTGTTAAGAGTTAGATATATTGATGAAAATGTTTCCCCACTAATCTCCCCCCAGACACTGTGTTGCTTGTGACACTGTTCTGTAGTCAAGAAAGCTCACTGTGGCAAGAGATACTTGCCATGGGAATGAGCTCGAACATTAGAAGCCCATAACTTTAAACAAAAAGAGCAGTTTCTTACATTCCAGTTGGTCACTGCTGTTTTGGAATTTTGGAATTTCTAACATTCCAGTTGAGTTCTGCTGTTTTGGAACTAATGGACCTCTGCCCTGTTGTTGGCCCTCCAGAAGTACTGGATGGCCACTGTATGAGGCAGGAGGCTGGACTAGATGGACCCTCCCTGGTCTGATCCAGCAGGGCTCTTCTGATGTTCTTCTCAGGGGAAGGCCTCGGCCTCTCTGCCCTGTTGTTGGCCCTTCAGAGGAACTGGCTGGCCCCTGTGTGAGACAAGAGGCTGGACTAGATGGACCCTCCCTGGTCTGACCCAGCAGGGCTCTTCTGATGTTTTTATGAAGGCCTCGGCCTCTCTGCCCTGTTGTTGGCCCTTCAGAGGAGCTGGTTGGCCACCGTATGAGACAGGAGGCTGGATTAGATGGACCCTCACTGGTCTGATCCAGCAGGGCTCTTCTGATGTTCCTATGAAGGCCTTGGCTTCTCTGCCCTGTTGTTGGCCCTCCAGAGAAACTGGTTGGCCACTGTGTGAGACAGGAGGCTGGACTAGATGGACCCTCCCTGGTCTGACCCAGCAGGGCTCTTCTGATGTTCTTCTCAGGGGAAGACCTTGGCCTTTATGCCCTGTTGTTGGCCCTCCAGAGGAACTGGTTGGCCATTGTGTGAGACAGGATTCAGGACTAGATGGACCCTCCCTGGTCTGACCCAGCAGGGCTCTTCTGATGTTCTTCTCAGCGGAAGACCTTGGCTTTTATGCCCTGTTGTTGGCCCTCCAGAGGAACTGGTTGGCCATTGTGTGAGACAGGATTCAGGACTAGATGGACTCTCACTGGTCTGATCATGCAGGGCTCTTCTGGTGTTCTTCTCAGGGGAATGCTGTACCCTCTCTGCCTTGTTGTTGTCCCTCCAGAGGAACTGGTTGACCACTGTGTGAGACAGGAGGCTGGACTAGATGGACCCTCACTGGTCTGATCATGCAGGGCTCTTCTGATGTTCTTATGAAGGCCTTGGCTTCTCTGCCCTGTCGCTGGTCCTCCAGAGGAACTGGTTGGCCATTGTGTGAGACAGGAGGCTGGACTAGATGGACCCTCACTGGTCTGACCCAGCAGGGCTCTTCTGATGTTCTTCTCAGAGGAAGGCCTCGGCCTCTGTGCCCTGTTGTTGGCTCTCCAGAGGAACTGGTTGGCCCCTGTGTGAGACAGGAGGCTGGACTAGATGGACCCTCACTGGTCTGACCCAGCAGGGCTCTTCTGATATTCTTCTCAGGAGAAGGCCTCAGCCTCTCTGCCTTGTTGTTGGCCCTCCAGAGGAACTGGTTGGTCACTGTGTGAGGAGGCTGGACTGGATGGACCCTCACTGGTCTGATCCAGCAGGGTTCTTCTGATGTTTTCATGTTTGGAATAGTTGTTGAGCGTCCCCCTGCACTGACATATCTACGGCATAAAATAACACACCTACAACAATATATCTACAACAAAGGCAAACAGAAGATGGAAAGTCAAATGTCTTGGGTTACATGTTGCATCCAGTGAAACTTCTCCCCTCTTCCGATGGTCCCATTGTCTTCTCGAGCCTGCTGTAACCCTTAGGGTGGACTGGGGTCCCCATCAGATGTCCGAAAAGAAGCAGGGATGAGCCCATGGAAGGCAGCAAACTGAGTGGCCCCCTTTCCTCTGACTTCTCTGCATTTGCTCTTCCACAGGTGCCTCATAGCCCCCAGACCCATGGGCCTCGGAGGCAAAGGCCCTGGAAGAGCTGTACTGGTATCGCTCCACCCTGGTACATGCCTGCATTGAGATGCCAAGGAGTTCACCTCTCAGCCTGGCATTCCTTCTTTCTTATTCCCCCTGCTTGGGGCCACCCGCACCTTGGTATCTCCCATAACCACCGCCTCCCCATAACGCCTCCCCCTGTGTTGTATCTGAGCAGACAATGGCAGCCCCGTCTCCTTTCTGGCCAAAAGGGGCTTGAGCAGTTGTCCTTGCTCATTCAGTGCATGATGCTCTCTTAATAAACTGGTTTGCAAATTTACCAGGTTCTTGCCAATGTGGTTTCTTGCTTGGGTTGGGATCTTGCTCTTTTCCCAAACCGCTGAGAGTCCATCGGTCAAAGACTGCTGGTGAGTGAGACTCTCTGCTAAGTGGGGTTGCCAATCCCCAGGTGGGATCAGAACCGGAAACCACCGTGTATGGACAGGTAAACAAAGAAGATAACACTGTGAAATGAGCAAGCTTTAAACAGATGCATGCAATTCTTTTATGCAATCAATTTATAGGCACTACTCCTTCATTCATTCACATTTTATTTATATCCCGCCCTCCCCGCCGGAGCAGGCTCAGGGCGGCTCAAAACAACTATCAAACATAAATCAACATGGCTCAACTGAGCTCTAAAGTCCAGCAATTATTTCTTCTAGTTCCAAAGAAATTCACTTTCAGTGCTGTAATTGATTGGTAACATATCTCTACGGAGAACCTTTTGTGGGCACAAGAAATGCAAGCCATTGCATGTGAGCTGTCGCCTTAGCACGGGTTCCTGATAAAAATACAGGCGGCCGGAGGAAGTGGCAAATGAAACACGAATAGAACCTTGGACTCGTGTAGCCAAACCTGTTGAATGGAGGACTGCTACCTCTACACCGTTTGAATATATGGTACACCTACGTCTCTCAGGAAACGACGCACAGACAGCAGGATACGTTACCAATCAATGACAGCATTGAAAGTGAATTTCTTTGGAACTGGAAAAAATAATTGCTGGACTTTTGAGCTCAGTTGAGCCATGTTGATTTATGTTTTTGAGTTTGATTCCAGCAGAAGCTGGATTCAGGTAGCCGGCCCAAAGTTGACTCAGCCTTCCATCCTCCTGAGGTTGGTAAAGAAGTACCCAGCTTGCTGGGGGGAAAGTGTAAAAGACTGGGGAAGGCAACGGCAAACAACCCCGTAAAAAAAGTCTGCCATGAAAACGTTGTGAAAGCAACGTCTCCCCAGAGTCGGAAATGACTGGTGCTTGCACAGGGAATCTTTCCTTTCCTATGAATTGATTGCATGAAAGAATTATATGCATTTGTTTAAAGCTTGTTAATTTCACAGCGTTATTTTCTTTGTTTACCTATTCCCGGGTAGGGGCAGGGGAATCCCCTGGTTTGGAGCCCCCCCCCCCCACTTCAGGGTCATCAGAACGCAGGGGGCGGGGAGGGAAATGTCTGCTGGCACTCTTATTCCCTAGCGAGACTGACTCCCAAAGGGTATCATGGCGAATTGATCCACGGGTATCTGGGGACTCTGTGGGGGCTGTTTTTTTAGTTAGAGGCACAAAATATGCAACACAGCATCCAATGTCTCTTCTCAAAACACCCTCCAAGTTTTAAAAAGATTAGACCAGGGGGTCCAATTCTATGAGCCCCCAAAGAAGGTGCTCCTAGCCTTCATTATTTCTAGTAGAGGGAAGGCATTTAAAAGGTGTGCGGTCCCTTTCAAAGGGATGACCAGAACTCCCTTTGGAGTTCAGTGATTCTTGTTACACCCTTGCTCCTGGCTCCACCCCCGAAGTCCCCAGATATCCCTTGATTTGGACCTGGCTACTGTTCAATGGGGCTATGAATCTGGGGATGCCACAAAATGGCAATTTCTGACCTCGTTCTGTGACTGACCCTCAAAAAAGGCCCAGGGGAGGAAGCCTTTGCTATGACTTCCTCTATGTTACATTGGGAAGCAATCCAAGAGTACAAGGACATCTTAAAGTCCTGTGGGTTCAGTGTGTGTGTGTGTGTGTGTGTGTGTGAGAGAGAGAGAGAGAGAGAGAGACAACGTCCCAGAATAATTTTTGGGTTCAGGGTGTGTGTGTGAGAGAGAGAGACAACGTCCCAGAATAATTTTTGGGTTCAGTGTGTGTTCAGTGTGTGTGTGGGTTCAGTGTGTGTGTGTGTGTGTGTGTGTGAGAGAGAGAGAGAGAGAGAGAGCGACAACGTCCCAGAATAATTTTTTTCTTCAAAGTCAACTTGTATGGTTTGTGTTGGATCTGAACTTCAAAGGATCTCTTGTTATAACCTGCCCCTTATTGGAGGTAAATTCTATAGCAGTGATCATCGTCAAGAAAATTACTAAGAATAGAACTGTTGACATCATAACATCCTTGTACACACCCATGGCATAGTCTCATCTGGAATAATGGGTATATTTCTGGTTGCTGCATTTCAAAAAGGCTTTTGGAAGAAGCTGAGGAAAGTACAGAAGAGGTCAACCATGAAATGATCAAAATGAAAGAGGCATATTTTTCCCACATACCTGTCATCTCACTGATACATCCAGGCCACGGATTCAGCGGGAGCTCACAGGAGCACAGCTCCTCAACCTGTCTGACAGTTCCACCTCCTCCTTCTCACCTTAAGAACATAAGAACATAAAAGAAGCCCTGTTGGATCAGGCCAATGGCCCATCCAGTCCAACACTCTGTGTCACACAGTGGCAAAAAATTTTATATATACACACACACTGTGGCTAATAGCCACTGATGGACCTCTGCTCCATATTTTTATCTAACCCCCTCTTGAAGGTGGCTATGCTTGTGGCCGCCACCACCTCCTGTGGCAGTGAATTCCACATGTTTCACCCTTTGGGTGAAGAAGGACTTTGGGTGAAGAAGGGTGTAGAAAATTAAGTACTAATGATACCGCCATCATAATAAAGAACAAATAGCAATAGCATTAGCACTTTTATAACTGTAATTAATTTTAAATCTATTAGAATTTTAATGTTGAATGTAACCTTGTTTTTATACAATGGAATGTTACTGTTACTGTTAGCCGCCCTGAGCCTGCCCCGGCGGGGAGGGCGGGATATAAATAAAATTATCTAATCTAATCTAATCTAATCTTCCTTTTATCCGTTTTAACCTGGCTGCTCAGCAATTTCATCGAATGCCCACGAGTTCTTGTATTGTGAGAAAGGGAGAAAAGTACTTCTTTCTCTACTTTCTCCATCCCATGCATCCCATCCCTTGTCCACTGAATAGTAGGCGCAGTTGCATAAGAATCCCTGGATGAGCTCCACCACCATTTTTTCCTACAAAACGATCCCTGGATACAACAATGAGGTTTGAAGCACTGGGCTCCTATCCAATACACCTTGAGAACATAAGAACATAAGAGAAGCCATGTTGGATCAGGCCATATATATATATACACACACACACACACACACACACACACACATACACACACACTGTGGCTAATAGCCACTGATGGACCTGTGCTCCGTATTTTTATCTAAGCCCCTCTTGAAGCTGGCTATGCTTGTAGCCGCCGCCACCTCCTGTGGCAGTGAATTCCACATGTTAATCAACCTTTGGGTGAAGAAGTACTTCCTTCTATCCATTTTAACCTGACTGTTCAGCAATTTCATTGAATGCCTACGAATAATATCTCATTTCCCCAATAACACTTTTGAAATATAAAGTTGGCCCTGAAAACCCCAGCCCTTGGTTCCAAATATTGAGTCCCATCTTAATATTGGGCTCCAGTAACTGACTCCAACCCACTGACGAAGAAGACTGCAGATTTATACCCTCCCCTTCTCTCTGAACCAGAGTCTCAGAGCAGCTTGCCAATTCCTTTATCTTTTTCTCCTACAGCAGACACCTTGTGAGGTAGATAGGGCTGAGAGAGCTCTCCCAGAGACTGCCCTTTTAAGGACAACTCCTTCAAGAGCTATGGCTGACCCAAGGCCATTCCAGCAGCTGCAAGTGGAGGAGTGGGGAATCAAACCCGGTTCTTCCAGATAAGAGAGCTGTGGCTGACCCAAGGCCATTCCAGCAGGTGCAAGTGGAGGAGTGGGGAATCAAACCCAGTTCTCCCAGATAAGAGTCCGCGCACTTAACCACTACACCAAACCAGCTCTCTGGGCAAGGAGGACACATCTTCAGGGAATGTTGTGTGTGTGACTCCACATTGGTGCTGCTATCTCAAAACAGGTGTGTTGAAGATCATACTGCTTTCTTTTTTATCTGAGGAACCGCACTGGATTCCTGTCAACAGGAAAGACTCCTGTGTTTTATTCCCTCTTTTTCTCACCCCTGCCCCATCTGTCTGTAAATTAGAAATCTTCACTTAGGATAGGACTTGGAAAAGATAGGATCTGTAGAACAGTTTGTGTGTGAGCGTCTGTGCGCTTTAGACTCACAGCAGTGGGTGAGGGAGGGAAGGGGTAGGTGTGCGGGCTTAGCAGGACAAAGGTGAAGCTGCCTTCTGCTGAAGATGACCGTCATTCCAGTTTGCAATTCAGGCGTGCAAAAACATAAGAACATCAGAGAAACCATGTTGGATCAGGCCAATGGCCCATTCAGTCCAACACTCTGTGCCACATAAGAACATAAGAGAAGCCATGTTGGATCAGGCCAATGGCCCATCCAGTCCAACACTCTGTGCCACATAAGAACATAAGAGAAGCCATGTTGGATCAGGCCAATGGCCCATTCAGTCCAACACTCTGTGCCACATAAGAACATAAGAGAAGCCATGTTGGATCAGGCCAATGGCCCATCCAGTCCAACACTCTGTGCCACATAAGAACATAAGAGAAGCCATGTTGGATCAGGCCAATGGCCCATTCAGTCCAACACTCTGTGCCACATAAGAACATAAGGGAAACCATGTTGGATCAGGCCAATGGCCCATCCAGTCCAACACTCTGTGCCACACAGTAGCAAACAAAAAGGAGGTTCACAAGCGGGGCTAGAAGCCCTTCCACTTTGCCCCCCCCCACCCAAGCACGAAGAACATAGAGCATCACTGCCCCAGACAGTTCCAATAATATGCTGTGGCTAATAGCCACTGACGGACCTCTGCTCCATATTTTTATCTAACCCCCTCTTGAAGCTGGCTATGCTTGCAGCTGCCACAACCTCCTGTGGCAGTGAATGCCGCACGTTAATCACCCTTTGTGTGAAGAAGGACTTCCTTTTATCCATTCTAACCCGACTGCTCAGCAATTTCACTGAATGCCCACGAGTTCTTGTATTGTGAGAAAGGGAGAAAAGGACTTCTTTCTCTACTTTCTCCATCCCATGCCTGCTTGCCAAGAGCAGTTAAAGGGACCGGCCATGCTGCCAGGAGATGTTAGACTACCCATTACCTGCTTTTGGTGAGCTTAGGTTTGGCGCAGGAGAAGGCTCCAGCGTATTCCTTGGAGGGCAAAGGTGACAAGCAAGGATTGCTGCGCATAAAACTAGATGTGCCATTGGAAGCAAAAAAAAAATCACAAAACTGCGACTGACTTATGTCGGCCATGTCATGCGGAAGAACTCACTAAAAAGGCAGTTATGCTTGAACGAGTTAGCGGCAAAAGGAAACCAGACTGCCAAAGAACACGGTGGCTAGACACCATTAGAGTCGACACTGGCCTGAGCATGGAACAACTCAAAGAAACAGGACAAGATTGGAAAACATGGAGAGAGCACAGTATGAAAATCATCCCAGTTAAGGCCAGCTGTAAAGAACAAGGAAAGGGAACAGGGAAAAGGGAATTTAAGAACACAAGAGAAGCCCTGTTGGATCAGGTCAATGGCCCATCCAGTCCAACACTCTGTGTCACACAGGGGCCAAAATATATATACACTGTAGCTAATAGCCACTGATGGACCTCTGCTCCATCCAATCCCCTCTTGAAGCTGGCTATGCTTGTAGCTGCCACCACCTCCTGTGGCAGTGAGTTCCACACGTTAATCGCCCTTTGTGCAACACTGCAATAATGTGCTGTCAGCTCGAGAGAATCCAACAACTTGACAGAATCTAAAACCCCTGCAACTTGACAGCCCCCCTCTTCTCTGTCCCTGATTGTCTAACATACTTTTCTTCCTGCAACCTGGAAATTTCCCAATCAATCCACCGATGGATGTCCAAATGCCACCCCAGAGAACTGTTGAGGTGGGGGAAAGTAAGTTCCTGATTAGAAGTGGCCATGACCACAGCCTCTATTCAGTTGGAGGTGGAAAGAGAAACTTCCTGCCCCCAGGGCACTCAAAAGTCTTGCCCCATGGCATGCAAATGCAAGGCCTGGAGCAGAAGCCTCTAAGAGGAACCACCACTGCAGCGGATGTAGAAACGGTTGTAAAGCTGGATGGTTCATTGGGCATATTGCTGAACTCAGGTAGGAGGGGGTTGCCTTCCAGGGAGGGGCTCCAGATCTGGGGTGTGGAAAGAAGGAAACACCTGATGGGATTCCTGGCCCTTCAAGAATGGGGGAGAGAAGAAGAAGAAGAAGAAGAAGAAGAAGAAGAAGAAGAAGAAGAAGAAGAAGAAGAAGAAGAAGAAGAAGAAGAAGAAGAAGAAGAAGAAGAAGAAGATGATGATGATATTGGATTTATATCCCGCCCTCCACTCCGAAGAGTCTCAGAGCGGCTCACAATCTCCTTTACCTTCCTCCCCCACAACAAACACCCTGTGAGGTGGGTGGGGCTGGAGAAGGCTCTCACAGCAGCTGCCCTTTCAAGGACAACTTCTGCCAGAGCTAGGGCTTAACCAAAGCCATTCCAGCAGGTGCAAGTGGAGGAGTGGGGAATCAAACCCGGTTCTCCCAGATAAGAATCTGCACACTTCACCACTACACCAAACTGGGGTGGGTGTTTGACACACAGAGGCAATGGCCAGCCATGAATTGTGGGCTTACCAGCCTGTTAGCCAAATTGTTGGGGTCTTCTCCTCTTTTTTAGGGGGGGGGGGATAAGCAAGAGGTAGACCATGGGTAGAGCTTAGGAGCTGATCTTTCCCCAAAAATACAAAGGACCAGAATCCAGAGCCGAAATAGTTTTTAAAATGTTTGCTTAGAAAAAACTTGTAAAACACAATCACACATAAAACAATCAGAATATACACACAATCAAGAGGCTCGGAGGTGAGAGACAGCGACTTTTAGGGTTTATTATGGAAGAAGAAGACTGCAGATTTATACCCCGCCTTTCTTCCTGAATCAGAGACTCAGAGCGGCTTGCTATCTCCTATATCTTCTCCCCTCACGACACCCCGTGAGGTGGGTGGGGCTGAGAGGGCTCTGACAGAAGCTGCCCTTTCAAGGACAACTTCTGCGAGAGCTCTGGCTGACCCAAGGCCATGCCAGCAGGTGCAAGTGGAGGAGTGGGGAATCAAACCCGGTTCTCCCAGAGAAGAGTCCACACACTTAACCACTATTCTGGCAAACTGGAGGGGGCTGTGGGGAACGCGAGGAGGAGTTGAGGGGCGGCAGTACAGGAAGGCGGGCGGTGGCAGGAGCGTGGAGAGGGGGCACTTCATGGCGCCCTAGACCAAGTGGTGCCCCAGGCAGCCACCTACTTGACTGACTCCCATGTGCCGGATCTGGCCCTTCCTGAGCTATGATGACTCTTAATGGGCCTCATGGGTTTTTCCAGGGTTTCTGAAGGGATTCCCAGGTCAAGACTTCACTGTGGAAGACGACAAGTGTTTGCCCGCTCCAGAACCACTAATTTTGGAAGGGGTGTTGAAAGACCTGAGTCAGATTGAGGTGACAAGAGAGGAGGCCCTACAACTGATAGATGAATTAAAATCTAATAAGTCACCGGGTACAGATGGCATACATCCAAGAGTTCTGAAAGAACTCAAAGTTGAATTTGTGGATCTTCTGACAAAAATATGTAATCTTTCATTGACATCTGCCTCCGTTCCTGAGGACTGAAAGGTAACAAATGTCACCCCCATCTTTAAAAAGGGTTCCAGAGGAGATCCAGGAAATTACAGGCCAGTCAGTCTGACTTCAATACTGGGAAAGTTGGTAGAAAGCATTATCAAGGACAGAATGAGTAGGCACATTGATGGACATGGGTTATTGAGGAAGACTCAGCATGGGTTCTGTAGGGGAAGATCTTGCCTCACTAACCTGTTACATTTCTTTGAGGGGGTGAACAAACATGTGGACAAAGGAGACCCGATAGATGTTGTTTACCTTGACTTCCAGAAAGCTTTTGATAAAGTTCCTCATCAGAGGCTCCTTAGTAAGGTTGAGTCATGGAGTAAAAGGACAGGTCCTCTTGTGGATCAAAAACTAATTAATAGGAAGCAGAAAGTGAGTATAAATGGGCAACCCTAAGACCCCTGACCCACAGTGAAAATCATGCAAATTAAGGCCAACTGTAAAGAACAAGGAAACGGAACAGGGAAAGGGGAGTTTTCTGCAACACTACAATAATGTGCTGTCGGCTCGAGAGAATCCAACAACTTGACAGAATCTAAAACCCCTGCAACTTCTCTGTCCCTGATTGTCTAACATATTTTTCTTCCTGTAACCTGGAAGTTTCCCCATCAATCCACCGATGGACTCTGTGTCCAAATACCACCCCAGAGAATTGCTGAAGAAGGGGGAAGTAACTACCTGGTTTGGAGTAGCCGTGACCACAGCTTCTATTCAGTTGTGGGTGGAAAGAGAAACTTCCTGACCCCAAAGTACCTAGAAGTGTTACCCCATGGCATGCAAAGGCAAGAACCACAGCAGAAGACTCTGAAGAGGAACCACCATGGCAGTGGATGTAGAAACTGTTGTAGAGTTAGACCAGGGGTGGGGAACCAGGAGAGCCAGTTTGGTTAGTGGTTAAGTGTGCAGACTCTTGTCTGGGAGAACCAGGTTTGATTCCCCACTCCTCCATTTGCAGCTGCTGGAATGGCCTTGGGTCAGCCATAGCTCTGGCAGAGGTTGTCCTTGAAAGGGCAGCTGCTGTGAGAGCCCTCTTCAGCCCCACACACCTCACAGGGTGTCTGTTGTGGGGGAGGAAGGTAAAGGAGATTGTAGTCCGCTCTGAGACTCTGTCCTTGAAAGGGCAGCTGCTGTCAGAGCCCTCTCAGCCCCACCCACCTCACAGGGTGTCTATTGTGGGGGAGGAAGGGAAAGGAGATTGTAAGCTGTTCTGAGACTCTGTCCTTGAAAGGGCAGCTGCTGTCAGAGCCCTCTCAGCCCCACCCACCTCACAGGGTGTCTGTTGTGGGGGAGGAAGGGAAAGGAGATTGTGAGCCGCTCTGAGACTCTTTGGAGTGGAGGGTGGGATATAAATCCAATATTTTCATCTACCTCACAGGGTGTCTGTTGTGGGGGAGGAAGGGAAAGGAGATTGTGAGCCGCTCTGAGACTCTTTGGAGTGGAGGGTGGGATATAAATCCAATATCTTCATCTACCTCACAGGGTGTCTGTTGTGGGGGAGGAAGGGAAAGGAGATTGTGAGCCGCTCTGAGACTCTTTGGAGTGGAGGGCGGGATATAAATCCAATATCTTCATCTACCTCACAGGGTGTCTGTTGTGGGGGAGGAAGGGAAAGGAGATTGTGAGCCGCTCTGAGACTCTTTGGAGTGGAGGGCGGGATATAAATCCAATATCTTCTTCATCTTCTTCTTGCCAAGGGCCATATGGATATTTATAACATCATTCGCAGGCCATAAGAAATTATCAACTTAAAAACAGTCCTCCGCCGAGGGAGAATGATTCAGGCCAGCAAAATTAATGCAAATAATTGTTTGTTTTATTTGAAGTCATGTGGAGAGAGCCTAATCTGGCACACACACACACGGCCCGCCGTCCTAGGCAAATGCATAGGTCCAGGGCTTTTTTGTAGAAAAAGCCCAGCAGGAACTCAGTCTCATATTAGACCACATCCCCTAATATTAGCATATTAGGTCACACAGTCATTAGCATATTAGGCCACACCCTCTAGGATAATCAAGTGCAAACTGAACTGCGACAGTAACTTTTCCAGGCCCACATGGCTCAGTTCAGCCCAGCAATCCCTAAGAGCCACACCAAGTGACCTCAAGGGCCATATATGGCCCTTGGGATGAAGGTTCCCCACCTCTGAGTTAGACAGTTCATTGGGCATATTGCTGAACTAAGATAGGAGGGGTTTGCCTTCCAGGGAAGGGGTCCAGAACTCGGATGTGGAAGGAAGGAACTGACCTTGTGGGACCCTTGGCCCTTCTAAAACGGGTGGGAATGGAGCAAAACTGGGGTGGGTTCTTTGACACAGAAGTCAGCCATTAATAGTGGGCTTACCAGCCCCAGCTGGCATTTGAGCCATGCACAGACAATGGCCCTTTCCACATCTCCCCAGATGCAGGCAAAACATATGTTAACTTGGGATGGATCCAAGATTCTGGCCTGGGCCAGCAATGGTTGTTGCTGAAAACAAACAAGAAGGTGGAGGCTTTATAGGGTTGTCAAGTCCAATTTAAGAAATATCTGGGGACTTTGGGGTTGGAACCAGGAGACTTTGGGGGTGGAGCCAAGATCAAGGCTGTGACAAGCATCATTGAACTCCAAAGGGAGTTCTGGCCATTGCATTTAAAGGGACGGCACACCTTTTCAATGGCTTCCTTCCATAGGAAGTAATGAAGGATAGGGGCACCTTCTTTTGGGGCTCATAGAATTGCACCCCCGGTCCAATCTTTTTGAAACTTGGAGGGGTATTTTGGGGAGAGGCACTAGATGCTATATTGAAAATTTGGTGCCTCTACCTCAAAAAACAGCCCTCCCCCAGAGCCCCAGATACCTGCGGATCAATTCTCCATTATTTCCTATGGGAAGACATCTCCCTAGGGAATAAAAGAGTTCCCAGCAGACATTTCCCTCCCCTCTCCCCGCTTTCTGATGACCCTGAAGTGGGGGGGGGGCTCCAAACCGGGGGATCCCCTGCCCCCACCTGGGGATTGGCAACCCTAAGGCTTTATTACTGGACCATGTCCCAAGCATTGTGCCCCTAAGGGGTTGGTTGTGCTCGTCCCTAGTAGGAAATTGCCTCGTGTGCAACCGCTCCTTTGTGCAAATCGTCATCTCGGTGTTACTTCACCAGTCAGGTTTTGGCTCAGCATCTTAAGGAAGTCCCTCTCCAAGAAGGGTTTATAGCCCAGCGCGGCTGAATGCTCGGCACTTGGAGGGGGGTTCCAGCCTCACCATGAGAACCGGACTTCTTCTTCTCCTCTCGGGGCTCTTGGCTCTTTGGGCTGAGCTGCCCTGTGCATCCAGCAAGAAACAGCTTTTTCCACTAGGAGGTAAGGATGTCAGCCAGAGAATGGCTGCATCAGCCCTCTCGGTCTAGACAGATGCAGATGGGTCCCTGGGTTAGTCTCTCCGTAGCAGGAGAAATGAGCCAGAGTCAAGAACCACCTTGGAGACTAACAACCTTTGTGGCAGGTGAGAAGCTTTTGGCCTGGGGTGATACAACAGCTGGAAGGTGCATCTCACCTGCCAACGGCTGCAAATCCTCTTTCGTGTTGCCTCTAGAGAGCACGAGCAAAAGTAAAATGGAACAATAGCCGTCCTTTGGAGTGGGTGGGAGAGGTTCTAACCTTGCATGGGTTTCTGGCTACTGCCATCTTACTCTGAAGTCCAGAGACGGTGTAACAAAGTGTTGAAACAAACAAGCCTGAAATCTATTCCGCACGATCCCCAATTGTTGTAGAGAATATCCCCAGTTTTGTCTTCATTCTACCAGTGCTAGATTCAGACTGGCTATTCGGAATTCCACTCCTGAAGTCCGCATATCCATCTCCCCTGCCAAGGTAGAAAGAACAGAGATTCGGGGAGGAGGGCAGAGACGGGGGCTGTGGATTGGAACTTTGGACCAAAATCCCCTTCTTGCCTGGTGAACGTGTGGCTGTTCTGTTCCAGAGAAGCCTGGGAGGTGCTCGGTTCCAAGGCCGAACGGCATCTGTGTGGATCAATGTACTTCAGATAAATCGTGCCCTGGAACGGACAAGTGTTGTTACGACGGCTGTGCGTATGTGTGCATATATCCAGTATTTCCAAGTAAGGACAGATGTCTCTTCGCTCTTGGATCTGATGGGCTCTCACCATGGGCAGGTGTCCAGATGCCATCCATACAGAAATGGCAATTCCCCCAAAAGTTTTCCGACTGTGGTGGGGCCGGGAACAGATGTGTGGGGGTCTCTTGACTTTTGTGTTCTGTACTCCTCTGCCCCAATGCTGCCCCTAGACCCAGATTTCTTATTTCTTGATTTACTATCCCCCTGACACAATTGCCTCTTTCTGTCCTAGCAACTCACATATAGTCTCCTTTCCCTCTGGCTTCCTCTTCTTCTCACTCACTGCCCCAGTTTTCTCTTATCTGCCCCACTTCAGTCTTCAGCTTTATTTATTTTTTTATGCATCATTCTTCACTCCTCCGTTTTATCCTCACCACAACCCGCTGAAGTAAACTAGGCTGACCGAGAGCAGCTGGCCCAAAGGGAACTCAGCGAGCGTCTACAGCAGGATGGAGATTCAAACCCAGTTCTCCAAGATCCACCTCTAGCTTTACCTGCTACACCACACTGGCTCTCAGCTGTGCCTCTTTCCTCCTCGCAATCTCACCCCAGGAAAAGTCTGGACACATTGCAAAAGTTGTGCAGTAACATAAAAAAAACATTCATTCATTCATTCATTCATTCATTCATTCATTCGTTCGTTCATTCATTATAATAATAATAATAATAATTTTTTATTTCTATCCCGCCCTCCCCGCCGGGGCAGGCTCAGGGTGGCTCACAACATAAAACATACATTACATCAATTATACTTATAAAACATGGTTAAAACAATTACAGGGTATTAAAATTAACATAACAGTATGGCGTTATAAACAAGTTTCAATAAATTTCAGAAGTAAAAACATTTCAAGAATAAAAGCATTTCTAGCCGCATATCTAGATTTGTCACAGTTTCCCGCTAGTTGAAGGCCATCTTGAAAAGGTGGGTCTTACAGGCCCTACGGAATCCCTCTAAACATCGTAGGGCCCTCACCTCCTCAGGGAGTTGGTTCCACAGTAATGGAGCAGTAATAGAGAAGGCCCGGTCCCGGGTGGCTTTCAGTCTGGCCTCCCTTGGCCCAGGGATATTCAACTGGTTTTTCCCAGATGACCTCAGTGCCCTCTGGGGCTCATATGGGGAGAGACGGTCCCTTAGGTAGGTAGGTCCTCGGCCATATAGGGCTTTAAAGGTAATAACCAGCACCTTGTAGCGAACTCGGTATGCCACTGGCAACCAGTGCAGTCCGCGCAGCCCCGGCTGCATGTGCTCCCATCTTGGGAGCCCCAGCAACAGCCTAGCCACCGCGTTCTGCACCAGCTGCAGCCGCCGAATTCGGCACAAGGGCAGCCACTTGTAGAGGGCGTTGCAGTAATCCAGTCTCGAGGTGACCGTAGCATGGATCACTGTTGCTAGGTCGCGGCGCTCTAGGAAGGGGGCCAACTGCTTCGCCCGACGAAGATGAAAGAACGCGGACTTGGCAGCGGCCGCTATCTGTGCCTCCATTGATAATGAAGGCTCCAGAAGAACCCCCAGGCTCTTGACCTTGTGTGCCGCTTTGAGCTGCACACCGTCAAGGACTGGCAAGGGGATTTCCCCTCCCAGGGCACCGCGACCCAAGCACAGGACCTCTGTCTTCGTTGGATTCAACTTCAGCCCACTCAGTCTGAGCCAGCCTGCCACGGCTTGCAATGCTAGGTCCAGGCTTTCTGGGACGGAGCCAGGCCGGCCATCCATTAGCAGATAGAGTTGGGTGTCATCAGCATATTGATGGCACCCAAGTCCAAACCTCCGGGCAATCTGGGCAAGGGGGCGCATATAGATGTTCATTCATTCATTCATTCATTCATTCATTCATTCATTCATTCATTCATGTGAATTTGTATTCTGCCCTTTCCCCTAAGGGCCCAGGGCGGATCCCAGCATATCAGACAGTTAAAAACCAACAATAAATAAACAGCTAAACAGTTAAACAATTAAAACATATTAAAAGCTTAAGACAGTTGAGCCGATAGCTCAGATTTACCTTAAGTTAAGGCAGCGTGGATAAGGTAGACACTTAATTTAGGTGTCCGAAAGATGCCAACTATATCGGCCCGATTTCCTCCAGTCCAGATGGTAATCGGTGTTGGGAGGCCAGTGAGATAGTATAGCTAGATAAGGATGCCCGCCCACCTCAGTCATAAGGCCTGGCGAAACAGCTCCGTCTTACAGGCCTTCTTAAAATGTGGTGCCCAAAACTGAACACAATACTCCAAGTGAGGCCTTACTAGAGCAGAGTAAAGCGATACTATCACTTCAAGTGATCTAGACACTATACTCCTGTTAGTACAGCCCAAAATTGCATTTGCCTTTTTAGCCACCACATCACACTGTTGACTCATGTTCAGCGTATGATCCACTAAGACCCCTAGATCCTTTTCGCACAGACTTCTGCCAAGACAAGTCTCCCACATCCTATAGCCATGCATTGGATTTTTCCTACCTAAATGCAGAACTTTACATTTATCCCTGTCAAAATTCATTTTATTGGCTTTAGCCCAGTTTTCCAGCCTGCCAAGGTCATCCTGTATCCTGTTTCTGTCTTCTACTCTATTTGCAACCCCTCCCAATTTAGTATCATCTGCAGACTGAATAAGCGTTCCCTCTATTCCTCCATCCAAATCATTGATAAAGATGTCGAACAAAACCGGTCTTGAAGCCAGCATATCCATATTTGGGGAGGGGGGCAGAGAGGGGGGCTGTGAACGGGAGCTTTGGGTCATCCTTGTTTGGTGAACATGTAGGTCCTCGGTTCCAGGTAAACCTGGCAGGTGCCCTACTCCAACGGGGCCTGGCATCTATGGGGCGAAGTGTGTAGCGGATGAGTTCTGCCCTGGAGCAAAGAAGTGTTGCAGCAACGGCTGTGGGGACGTGTGCACGGATCCTGTATTCACAAGTAAGAACAAATGTCTCTTGGTGCTTGGATCTCGGGTGGATCCTCACCACAGGTTCCAAATACCACCTGTGCATTCATGGCAATTCCCAAAAGAGGTTTCTGACTGTGGTGGGCCAGGGAGCAGACATGTGTGGGTCTCTTGACTGTCTTTTATTCTCCCCTGCCCCCGGGTTGCCCCTAGACCCAGGTTTCTTGTGTATTGATTTAGTCCATTTATATTCTGCCGGACCCCACAAATGGGCTCAGGACAGAGTACGACATCATTAAACAGTTAAAGCAAGAGCATTAAACCCAATAAAACAATCCATTTGAACAGTTAGACCTCCTATTCACAGAGCAGGAGAGAAATCCTTCACAATTATCTTTCTTTCTTGCACTCTTTGTCTTCAGATAGAGTCTTTTTTTTATGTAATCTGGGACCTCTTCTTTGTTCAGTCCGGACAGAAAGAATAATGATGATGATGATGATATTGGATTTATATTCCACCCTCCACTCCAAGGAGTCTCAAAGCGGCTCACAACCTCCTTTACCTTCCTCCCCCACAATAGACACCCTGTGAGGTAGATGAAGATAGTGGATTTATATCCCGCCCTCCACTCCGAAGAGTCTCAGAGCGGCTCACAATCTCCTTTCCCTTCCTCCCCCAAAACAGACACCCTGTGAGGTAGATGAAGATATTGGATTTATATCCCGCCCTCCCCTCCGAAGAGTCTCAGAGCGGCTCACAATCTCCTTTCCCTTTCTTCCCCACAACAGACACCCTGTGAGGTAGATGAAGATATTGGATTTATATCCCGCCCTCCACTCTGAAGAGTCTGGACTGGGTGGGCCACTGGCCTGATCCAACATGGCTTCTCTTATGTTCTTATGTGACACAGAGTGTTAGACTGGAGGGGCCACTGGCCTGTTCCGACATGGCTTCTCTTATGTTCTTATGTGACAAAGAGTGTTGGACTGGAGGGGCCACTGGCCTGATCCAACAGGGCTTCTCTTATGTTCTTATGTGACACAGAGTGTTGGACTGGGTGGGCCACTGGCCTGATCCAACATGGCTTCTCTTATGTTCTTATATGACACAGAGTGCTGGACTGGATTGGCCCTTGGCCTGATCCAACAGGGCTTCTCTTATGTTCTTATGTGACGCAGAGTGTTGGACTGGAGGGGCCACTGGCCTGATCCAACAGGGCTTCTCTTATGTTCTTATGTGACACAGAGTGTTGGACTGGGTGGGCCATTGGCCTGATCCAACATGGCTTCTCTTATGTTCTTATGTGACACAGAGTGTTAGACTGGAGGGGCCATTGGCCTGATCCAACATGGCTTCTCTTATGTCAGAAATTATTTTTCAGCACAATGCCGGGAGAGTCTCACAGTTTTCCTCAAGAGCCATGTGTCAGACAATGTAACTTTTACTGAAATGAAATGCTTAGCTGAACCATTGCCATCTTGAACCAATGTTACTAACCATGAGAAATGTCCTGCATATCAAAGTAGAGAGTTGTATGTTATTGCTAGTGCTTGATAGGAACATTCCTCCCCCCCTTTCCTACTAACAAAGACAAAATTTCCTTTTGAAGATAAAGCGCCTCCAGGGATAGCTCCTTGGCCATCTCAGGAAGACAAAATGCAACAAGGAGAGATAAGGGAGGGGACCGTGTGAATCTTCGCACCTTGGGTTAGGAATGTTTAGAATTGTGGCTTTGTGTAGTATTCTTTGATGTAACCCCTTAAAGCATGCCATGCCCTGCTACAGAGTATCAGTCTCAATTTCTCTTCATTCCGATGCCTATGGATTATCAAATAAAGCCTAACTTTGTATCAACTCAAGGCCTGGTTGATTTGAGATCCCACTGTCTGACACCATGTAGTGCTCGAGAGCCAACATTTTCTCAACTTGCACAACTAAAAAGCTTATCCATTCACGTACTCACAGACTGTGAATACCTAGTTATTAGTACTGCATCATACACAGATTAGTATGGGGTCCGTGTGCTCGTGGGGCCCACGGGGAAGTGCCCCTCAGGCCCATGTGCTAAGACAGCCCTGTCCTCCCCCGACTCACACTCACCAAGGAACAGCAGCAGCCCTCATCTCTCTCCCCCTCCCCCCACCACCCTGACCACAAGGCACCTGCCTGTCTCGTTAAGGGGGCCTCCGTGGCTCTCTTAATCATGGTGGACTGGGGGTCCCATCAGACGTTGTGTACACGAATAGCAAGTCCACAGAAGGCAGCAAACTGAGCGGCTCGCTTTCCTCTGACTCTTCTGCATTTCCTCTTCCACAGGTGCCTCGTAGCCCCCAGGCCCGTGAGCCTTCGAAGAGAAAGGGTGTGGGAGAGCTGTACTGATATTGCGCCACCCTGGTACATGCCTGCGTTGAGCTGCCGAGGAGCCCACTGCATCAACCAGAGTCGCTGCCCTCTCAGCCTGGCGTTCCTGCTTTCTTGCTTCCCCTGCTCGAGGGCCGCCCGCACCTAAGTGCTCTCACACCACCACCCCACATGACGCTTCCCCCTGTGTTGTATCTGAGCGGACAATGGCAGCCCCATCTCCCTTCTGGCCAAGAGGGGTTTGAGCAGTTGTCCTTGCTCATTCAGTGCGTGATGCTCTCTTCAAATCAAATCAAATCAAATCAACCTTTAATGGCATATAAAAAAGTTAAGAAACTATAGGTTAAGAGGCAATGGATAGATTAAGATACAAAATATCAGGAATAAAACACAGTTACATAGGATTACGGTTAAATGAGACAACAAAACTGGTCCTTGTCTTGACGAATCTTTTTGGCCCAGTACAGAAATGAGGCAGTGTTCGCAGTTATGTCAGGAGTAACATCCTTCAGAAGAAGCAGGACCTTATCAGGATCAGCCAGACCCATCTTATTTAGAAGAATATGATCCAAAAATCGACAGCGAATACTTACATAAAAAGGGCAGTACAAAAGAATATGTGAAATGGTTTCAATAGATCCGGACTTACAAGGGCATAATCTAGCCGAGAAGGGTATATTATGAAATCTACCATATAGAACTGCTGATGGCATAACATCAAATCTTGCCAGTGAAAAGGCCCTACGCTGTTGAGGACTTTGCAAAGAATAGAGATAAGAAGCCATATGGCCGACATTGAACGAAAGCCCTAGACTCACAGGAGAGCAAGTTTTATTAGCGGCACTGAGGAGATTTTGAAATTCAATATCCAGGATTCTGGCTTTAATCATGCGCAATGCGTCTGTTTGTGAAAGCATAGATAATGACTCTATGGACAAACCAACAGTGCGAATCTTTTTCTCGATAGAGTCTAGCCAACTAGAGTATCTAGATTCTGATAACATTTGAGTAATAAGACTAGAAGGGTCAGAGTTATAGTGTATTCGCAACCAGTATTTGACAGTGAAAAGCCATGCCCTAGTTTCAAGTGGAACCTGCCCCGATTCTAGGCAAAGGGCTGCATAAGGCACACAACAAGGCATTCCCAGAATTTTACGAAGAAATTTGGATTGGATACGTTCCAAAGAATAATCAAACGCACCAATCCATAATGGGATACCGTATAGTAGTTGAGCACAAGTTTTGGCCTTAAAAACTTTCAGAGCAGCCGGCACAAACTGATTGCCCTTATTGAAGAAAAAACGGCAGATAGCCTGGGCACTGGCCTTAGCCATATTGGTTGCAGACCTTCGCTGTACAGTCCATGATGCATTATGTTGAAAATAAATACCTAGGTACTTAAAGTGTCTGACCTGCTCTATTCTATTTCCATTAAAATCCCATTTGAATAATTTCCAAGTTCTTGAAAAGACAAGGATTTTTGTTTTTTCAAAATTAAGTTGGAGCTTATTGATTTCAAAATTTATTTATTTATTTATTTGGGATTTATATCCCGCCCTTCCCACGGATGGCTCAGGGCGGCTTCCAACAATTAATCAAACTTAAAAGTAAACAATTTCAAATGTAAAACAATTAAATAATTTAAGCAGTTAAAACATTAAAACAGAGTAATTCAGTTTCCTGTGAACAGATGGCTGGCCAGTTTCCTCCGGTTGTTATCCTAGCTAGATGTAGGCTAGGTATAGGCTAGCCGGAAGAGGGTCGTCTTACAGGCCCTGCGGAACTGCGCCAAGTCCCGCAGGGCCCTCACCTCTTCCGGCAGCTGATTCCACCATACGGGGGCCATAACGGAGAAAGCCCTTTCCCTGGTGGCTTTCAGGCGGGCTTCTTTTGGCCCGGGGATAGTGAGGAGATTTTGTGTTCCTGACCTCAGTGCTCTCTGGGGAACATGTGGGGAGAGACGGTCCTTCAGGTAGGCAGGTCCCAGGCCATATAGGGCTTTAAAGGTAATAACCAGCACCTTGTACCGGACTCGGTATATCACTGGAAGCCAGTGCAAAGTCCGAAGACCCGGCTGAATGTGTTCCCACTTTGGGAGACCCAATAACAGCCGGGCCGCGGCATTCTGCACCAGCTGCAGTTTCCGGGTCCGAGACAAGGGCAGCCCCATGTAGAGGGCGTTGCAGTAGTCCAACCTTGAGGTGACCGTAGCATGGATCACTGTTGCTAGGTCGTCGCGCTCCAGAAAGGGGGCCAGCTGCCTTGCCCGTCTAAGATGGAAAAATGCGGACTTGGCAGCGGCTGCTATCTGAGCCTCCATCTTTAAAGAAGGCTCCAATAGCACCCCCAAGCTCCTGACCCTGTCCGCCGCCATAAGCGGCGCACCATCAAAAGCCGGCAGGGGGATCCCCCTCCCCGGGCCGCGGCGGCCCAAGCAAAGGACCTCTGTCTTCGTAGGATTTAACTTCAGCCCACTCAGTCTGAGCCACTCAGCCACGGCCCGTAGTGCCTGGTCAAGGTTTTCCGGGGCGCAGACAGGTTGGCCATCCATCAGCAGATAGAGCTGGGTGTCATCAGCATACTGGTGACACCCCAACCCATACCTTCGGGCAATCTGGGCAAGGGGCCGCATGTAGATGTTAAATAACATCGGGGAGAGAACCGCCCCTTGGGGCACACCACAATCAAGTGGGCGCCTCCGAGACAGCTCCCCCCCAATTGCGACCCTTTGTCCCCGACCTTTCAGGAAAGAGGAAAGCCACTGTAAGGCCAACCCCTGAATCCCTGCGTCGGCGAGGCGGCACGTCAGTAGCCGATGGTCGACCGTGTCGAACGCCGCCGACAGGTCTAACAACATCAGCACCGCCGAGCCACCCCGATCCAGATGCCGTTGAAGGTCATCCACTAAGGCAACCAACACTGTCTCCGTCCCGTGTCCCGGGCGAAAGCCGGACTGAAATGGGTCGAGGACGGAAGTGTCATCCAGGAAGGTCTGTAACTGCTTCGCCACTGCCCTCTCAATAAGTTTACCCAGAAAGGGCAAATTTGAAACCGGCCGATAGTGTGTCAATTGGGCCGGATCTAGAGATGGCTTTTTTAAGAGGGGTCGGACCACAGCCTCTTTAAGTGGCGTTGGAAAGTGCCCTTCCGTTAGGGATCTATTTATGATATCCCTATTTATGAAAATACTCAAGACAGCGGCTAAAAAGGCGCTTCAAACCCACACGCGTGCAAGACATTAATACAGCATCATCTGCATACAGTAACAGTGGCACGTGAGTGGGACCGAGTTTAGGGCTATGACCGTCAGCGCCAGACAACACAAGAGCTAGATCATTAAGGAAAAGGTTAAATAAGGTGGGGGCTAGAATACAGCCCTGTTTAACACCCTTATTAGATGGAATTTTTGCCGTTAACTTTCCAGCTAGAGAGCATTTAACCTGACAAGTTGTTGAGGTATGCAATTTTCTAATAAGAAAAAGTAATCGCTTATCAATATTCATTTTGTTCAGTTTGTCCCAAAGTAAGCCTCTATCTATGGAGTCAAAAGCTCCTTTAAGGTCTAGGAAGGCAGTATATAACTTAAGCTTAGCCCTCCTAGTGTATTTATTTACCAGATGGGACAATATAATACAATGATCCAGTGTAGATTTCCCATGGCGGAAACCCGCTTGTTCTGGCCCTAGGATTTGTTGTTGAGTCATCCATGCAGTAAGTTTGGCTAACAAGTGCTTGGCGTACAATTTACCAATTATAGAGAGGAGGCTAATGGGTCTAAAGTTTGAGGGGGAAGAACAATCACCCTTCTTGTGGATTGGTACTATTACTGCATTTGTCCAAGCCTCAGGCATTAAACCAGTTTTGTCAACCATTGTAAAAAGGGCAGCGAGTGGGGGGGGGCCACCAATCTGGGTCTGATTTTAGAATTTCAGGGGTTATCGCATCTGGACCAGGGGCTTTCCCAGCCTTTAGTTGGACAATTAATTCCCTTGTCTCATCAGATTCTACAGGGGGCCAATCAGGAAGATCACTCAGATGGTTCTGATACACTTCTGCCTTCCTCATAGAACACTGTTAGAAAATGTTGGAGCCAGACATGAGGGGGAATAAGGGACGTGAAGGGAGCTTCCTTATGGAATGCACCAGAAACTATGGTCCAAAATTGTTTTGATTTATTTAAAGTTGCCGCTTGTACCAGTTGCTCCCACTGACCAATAATATAGTCCTTCCTCTTTTTTTTTTTATGACTTAAGATCGAAGAAGCTAGCCGGAAAAACAACAGCCTTGGATTCTCTATAATGGCTGTAGGTGACGCGTAATAGTTTTTTCAAATTCCTACGCTCCCTGTCGAACCAGGGATTTAAGTAGCTTTTCCCTAGATTATTCTGTGAGTTCCTCCAGGGTTCAGATTTTTGGCTCAATGAATCAATCATAAGTGATATTAATGAGCTGAAGAGTTTAAGAGTTTGTGGTGGGTCATCAGCACAAAGTGTTAGGGATCTGTATTCTAAAAATGGTCTAGAATTAAACAGTGGTTGGATTTTTGAATTTAATACAGAACCCCTATGAATTCTTAAGAGAAAGGCTGACTCCTCACTCTGGACTGGAACCGAGGGCAAAGGGTTTAAAGGGGAGTCGACTTTGATAGTCAGGATTAAAGAAAAATGATCACTGCTAACATAATCCCCTACAGAGAAGTCTGCCACAAAGTCTCGAAAGGAGGGAGGCACTAAAACATAACCAATTACACTACATCCTCTGGCTGATGCAAAAGTAAACTCTCCTGAATTGCAGAATTCTGTTAGGCCATTTAGCCAGATTCTGTTAAATTGAACACAAAATTTAGCAAGACAAATTCCTGCAGGGTTCAAGTAATTATCCTTGGAGTATCTCACAGAAGAAAAAAGAGGAGGGAGTGAGTCATTTGGATAAGATTCTAGTGCTTTATAAAAAACTGAATCATCACTACCCACCCTCGCATTAAAATCGCCTGCTAAAATTATTTCAGCACGGGGAAATTTCTTTTCCATATCTTCCATAAAAGCAGTTAATCGACTCCAGTGCTCTCTTAATAAACTGGTTTACACGTTTACCAGGCTCCTGCTGATGGGATCTTGGGTTGGGATCTTGCTCTTTTCCCAAACCGCTGAGAGTCCCTTGGCCAAAGACTTCTGGTGAGTGAGACTCTCTGCTAAGTGGGGTTGCCAATCCCCAGGTGGGGGCAGGGGATACTCTGGTTTGGAGGCCCTCCCCCCACTTCAGGGTCATCAGAAAGTGGGGGGGGGGAGGGAAATGTCTGCTGGCACTCCATTATTCCCTAGCGAGACTAATTCCCATAGGGTATAATGGAGAATTGATTCATGGGTATCTGGGGCTCTGGGGGGGGGGGCTGTTTTTTTGAGTTAGAGGCACAAAATTTGCAACATAGCATCCAGTGTCTCTCCTCAAAATAGCCTTCAAGGTTCAAAAAGATTGAACCAGGGGGTCCAATTCTATGAGCCCCAAGAGAAGGTGCCCCTATGCTTCATTATTCCCAATGGAGGAAGGCGTTTAAAAGGTGTGCGGTCCCTTTTGTGTTGGCTCCACCCCTAATGTCTCCTGGCTCCACCCCCAAAGTCCCCAGATATTTCTTGAATTGGACTTGGCAACCCTACTGCTAAATGGGGCTATGAATCAGGGGGTGCCACACTCATCCCCACCACCAGGCAGGAGGCAAATGTCATTTTGCCACCTTTTGCTTCTGCTTGGTCCCAGGTGAGGCCTTCCACCCTGGCCACGAAGTCTGACTCTCCTTGTGGCTCTGGGTCAGAAGGTGAAGGAGCTGGGCGCACAGGTTGTGTTCTCGTCAGTGCTTCCTGTGGAAGGCCGTGGCTTAGGACGAGAAAGAAGAATACTTCAAATAAACGACTGGCTATGTCGATGGTGTCGTCAGAAAAGATTCGGATTTCTGGACCATGGCTTACACTTTCGAGATGGTGGTCTTCTGTTGGGAGATGGTTTGCACCTTACAGCGGTAGGGAAAACGGTGTTTGGCAACAGCCTTGCTAACCTAATAAGGAGGGCTTGAAACGAAACTGTATGGGGGAGCGAGGCAGTAATTCAAAGCCTCGTATGATGCCAGAAACTGGGGATTTGGGAGAGTGAGACAATAATTCAAAGCCTTGTATGATGCCAGAAACTGGGGATTTGGGGGAGTGAGACAGTAATTCAAAGCCTCGTATGATGCCAGAAACTGGGGATAAGAACATTAAAGATTTGCAGAGAGTGGTGCATACGCTAGGTAATGTTAACTTGTAAACCCTCGGGATGCATAAAACGTGGATTCCGATGTCTCTACACTAGTGCACAGAGCATGGGAAACAAACAGGAGGAACTGGAAGTCCTAATAAAGGAAGGCAACTATGACATAATAGGCCTTACTGAAATGTGGTGGGATGACACTCACAACTGGAATATTAGGATTCAGGGGTACAACTTATTTAAAAGGGACTGGCAAATGAGAAAGGGTGGAGGCGAAGGCCGGCTCCCTTTGAAGCAGGGGAGGGCCAGCCTGAGTGCTCACAGCATAATGATGTCACTTCCAGTGACGTCATTGGGCTGTGCACTTTGCATGCGCAAGAAGAGACGGGGGGGCAGGACACAGGCCCCGGCCTAGGGGTGCCAGAATGCCTAGTGCCGGTCCTGGGCAAGGTTAACTTCTGGCGCCCTCCTCTGCACTGATAATTTGGCATCCCTAGAAGGCTGGCACCCTAGGTGATCACCTAGTTTACCTAGTGGCAAGGCCAGCTCGCCCCCTACCCCCCACCCCCAAGACAAGCACAGAGCTGGGCAGAGGCAAGTGATTCCGTACCTGTCCATTGCTTGCCTCTTGTCACTTGCAGTGGGGGGGGGGAGGCTGGTCGATGGAGAATCTGTCTCCCCAGCAATAATAATAATATTAAATTTTTATTTATACCCCGCCCTCCCCGCCGAGGTAGGCTCAGGGCGGCTTGCAGGACATGGTACATACCATGATACAACAACAATAAAATCAAAACAATAACAATATAAAACTGTTCATACATTAGTTAATTACATAAATAGTCTAAAATCCAGTAAAACTTAACGGTGCTACAACCTCAGTATATATAAAGATGGCTTGATGTTACTGCCAAGTTCGACTTAAAAGGCTAGTTGGAAGAGGGCGGTTTTACAAGCCCTACGGAACTGGTTAAAATCCCGCAGGGCCCGCACCACCTCTGGCAGCTGGTTCCACCACTGGGATGCCTGTATCGAGAAGGCCTGCTCCCTCGTTCTTTTTAACTTAGCCTCCTTTGGACCAGGGATTTTCAGAAGATTTTGTGAACTAGATCTCAGTGCTCTCTGGGGAACATATGGGGAGAGACGGTCCCTAAGGTAGACAGGTCCATGGCCATATAGGGCTTTAAAGGTAATAACCAGCACCTTGTAACGAACTCGGTACACAATTGGCAGCCAGAGCAGTTCCTGCAGCCTAGGCTGTACATGTTCCCACCGAGGCAGTCCCACTAACAGTCTGGCTGCTGCATTCTGCACTAGCTGCAGTTTCCGAGTTCAGTACAGGGGCAGCCCCATGTAGAGGGCATTACAGTAGTCTAACCTCGAGGTGACCGTTGCATGCATCACTGTTGCCAGGTCGCCACGTTCCAGGAAGGGAGCCAGCTGCCTCGCCCGCCAAAGATGAAAAAAGGCGGATTTAGCAGTGGCTGCTATCTGGGCCTCCATTGTCAGGGAAGACTCCAAGCACCTGACCCCGCGCACTGGGACCAGTGGTGCACCGTCAAAAGCTGGCAGGGAGATCCACCCCCACCCCAGCCCGCCACAGCCTAGGCAAAGGACCTCTGACTTTACTGGGTTCAATTTCAGCCCACTCAGCCTGAGCCAATCTGCCATGGCTTGCAACACCTGGTCCAGATTCTCAGGGACATCGTCAGTTCGGCCGACCATCAATAGATAGAGTTGGGTGTCTCAGAGCGGCTCACAACCTCCTTTCCCTTCCTCCCCCACAACAGACCCCCTGTGAGGAAGATGAAGATATTGGATTTATATCCTGCCCTCCACTCCGAAGAGTCACAGAGCGGCTCACAATCTCCTTTACCTTCCTCCCCCACAACGGACACCCTGTGAGGTAGATGAAGATATTGGATTTATATCCCGCCCTCCACTCCGGAGAGTCTCAGAGCGGCTCACAATCTCCTTTACCTTCCTCCTCCACAACAGACACCCTGTGAGGTAGATGAAGATATTGGATTTATATCCCGCCCTCCACTCCGGAGAGTCTCAGAGCGGCTCACAATCTCCTTTACCTTCCTCCTCCACAACAGACACCCTGTGAGGTAGATGAAGATATTGGATTTATATCCCGCCCTCCACTCCGGAGAGTCTCAGAGCGGCTCACAATCTCCTTTACCTTCCTCCCCCACAATAGACACCCTGTGAGGTGGATGAAGATATTGGATTTATATCCCGCCCTCCACTCCGAAGAATCTCAGAGCGGCTCACAATCTCCTTTCCCTTCCTCCCCCACAACAAGCACCCTGTGAGGTAGATGAAGATATTGGATTTATATCCCGCCCTCCACTCCGAAGAGTCTCAGAGCGGCTCACAATCTCCTTTACCTTCCTCCCCCACAACAGACACCCTGTGAGGTAGATGAAGATGTTGGATTTATATCCCGCCCTCCACTCCGAAGAGTCTCAGAGCGTCTCACAATCTCCTTTCCCTTCCCCCCCCCCCCACAACAGACACCCTGTGAGGTAGATGAAGATATTGGATTTATATCCCGCCCTCCACTCCGAAGAGTCTCAGAGCGTCTCACAATCTCCTTTCCCTTCCCCCCCCCCACAACAGACACCCTGTGAGGTAGATGAAGATATTGGATTTATATCCCGCCCTCCACTCCGAAGAGTCTCAGAGCGGCTCACAATATCCTTTACCCTCCTCCCCCACAACAGGCACCCTGTGAGGTAGATGAAGATATTGGATTTATATCCCGCCCTCCACTCCAAAGAGTCTCTGAGCGGGTCACAATCTCTTTTCCCTTCCTCCCCCACAACAGACCCCCTGTGAGGTAGATGAATATATTGGATTTATATCCCGCCCTCCACTCCGAAGAGTCTCTGAGTGGCTCACAATCTCCTTTACCTTCCCCCCCACCACAACAGACACCCTGTGAGGTAATGTCAGAACTCAAGAACTTCAAACGGATCCCATACTTAGTTACCAAGCTAGGATTTTATTGAAGAGAACTAGGTGCTGGAAAAGGCAAGATAACAGTAATGGCGAGAGCCAGCATCAGCTCGATTTTTATACACGTAAAGCAAACATCTCACAAAGCCACAATTCACATTGTAGGGCGCAGCTGTCTTCTCACCATCACTATCAGTAGAGAGGATGCCTCCCTACTCCGAAGGCCATGCTGTTCGGCTTCAAAGGGTCCCAGTGTGAGAATGTGCAGAGACAAGACATAATTCATTCTACAGCCCCAAATATTTTGGATACCAGTGGGGCAAGGTTAATTACTATTCAGGCACTCTGGGTTAAGCAAAGGTTACAACATGGAGTCAGTTTGGTTCAGTAACAATACAGCTCTAAGCCACAGTAAAACTTCCATACAGCATTGGTCACATTATAGAGGACCAGCAGCAAAGATACAAGTTCTGACATACTGCCCCCCCTAAGCGCCCCCTCCCGCGGGGCCGCCCTTGGGCTTGTGCGGGTACAGTAGGTGAAACTTTTTCAGCAGTTGCGGAGCCACTACGTTCTGAGACTCGACCCACTCGTCACAGCTCGGGGGGAAGTGTTTCCACCTGATCAAATAATACAGTTTCCCCCGTTTGACTCTGGAGTCCAGGATCTCCTGGACTTCATGGTGACTCTGACCCCTCACTGTCGTCGGAGGGGGCGGTGGGGCCCTGGGATGGAAGGACGTAGCACCAGGGTCTTTCCGAAGCAAGCTGCAATGAAAAACAGGATGGATCTTACTTAGAGATTTGGGGAGTTCGAGTTCCACCGTTACTTTATTTATCACCCTTTTGATTTTGAAAGGTCCGAGGAACTTCAGTGCCAGTTTGCGGCAGGACTGGGGAAGGGGGAGGTTTTTTGTCGACAGGAAAACTGTATCCCCCACCTTTAGATCCCACTCTGGGGAGTGTTTTTTGTCAAACTGTTTTTTGTAGGCTTTTTTCGCTTCCTCCAGGTTTTCCTGAATTCCCTTCCAGCCTTCACGAAGTCCCTCCCACCATTGTTGGCAGGATGTTGGTTGGGATGGGCTGGCTGGGAGGGCGAGCGTGGGGAACGGCTTGCCCTCGTAGCCATTGATGATTTGAAAAGGGGAGGTTTTGGTTGAGCTATGGAGGCTATTGTTGTAGCCGTATTCTGCAAAAGGGAGGAGATCTACCCAGTTGGACTGTTGGAAATTAATGAAACAGCGGAGGTATTGTTCTAGAAGGCCATTAACCCTCTCCGTCTGTCCGTCCGACTGGGGGTGGTAGGCAGAACTCAGTCCTTGCTCAATGCCAGCTAGTTTGCAGAACTCCCGCCAGAAGTTGGCAACGAACTGCGTCCCGCGGTCACTAATGACCTTGTCTGGGAATGAGTGTAGGCGTACAATGTGAGTGAAAAAGAGCTGGGCAAGCTTTTTGGCTGTAGGTAACTGTTTGCAAGGAATGAAGTGAGCCTGCTTTGAAAAGGTGTCGACAACGACCAAGATGACTGTTTTGCCCTGTGAAGGCGGGAGCTCGACAATGAAATCCATGGAGACTACCGACCAAGGTCGGGTGGCTGTAGGGAGGGGAACTAGGTGGCCCGGAGGTTTGCCCCCCCTTCGTTTTGCCATGAGGCAAGTGGGACATGACAGTACAAATTCTGAAACATCTTTTTTCATTTTCGGCCACCAAAATTGGCGGGTGAGCAAGTTGAGTGTTTTGACATAGCCAAAGTGGCCGGCCAAGCGACTTGAGTGGCAGCGGTCCAAAACCTCCTTCCTGAGGGGATCGGGCACATAGATTTTTTCATTGTGCAACCAGAGCCCGTTCTCGGCTTTGACCAAGTTGGGGGGGCGGTCAGTTTCTTGTTTGTACTCTGAGAGGAACCGAGAAAGTAATTCTAAGTCCGGAGGGTTGGTCTGTTTACCGGAGCGGGTGGTGACCCCCCCCGCGATGGCTGAGGGGGAAATTAGTGAGTCCACCACCTCCTCCCTGAGACTGTCGTGTTGGGGCATGCGGGAAAGGGCGTCCGCTAAAAAGTTCTTTGAGCCGGGGATGTGTTTCAACACAAAATCAAACTTAGCAAAGAAACCTGCCCACCGGATCTGTTTTGCGGTCATTTTGCGACGCCCAGTGAGGGCTTCCAGGTTTTTGTGATCGGTCCAGATTTCGAAGGGGACTCTCGCTCCTTCAAGCCAGGAGCGCCAGGTTTTTAAGGCAAACATGACTGCAAATGCCTCTTTGTCCCAGACCGACCAGTTCCTTTGTTCATTGGAAAATTTCCTGGAAATATAGGCACAGGGTCGGAGCACCCCATTTTCTCCCCTCTGCATTAATATGGCTCCTACAGCGGCGTCGGAGGCGTCGCATTGGACCACGAAGGGCTTTAGTTCGTCAGGATGAGCCAGCACGGGTTCGGAGGTGAAGAGGCGTTTTAGCTCAGTGAAAGCTTTTTGACAGTCAGGCGTCCACGTTAGGCGTGCGCCGGGTTTTTTAGCCTCGTCACCCTTCCCCTTAGTTTTGAGGAGTTCTGTAAGAGGGAGCATGACTGTGGCGAACCCCTTTATGAAGTCGCGGTAAAAGTTAGCGAACCCGATAAAACTTTGTAACTGCTTGCGGGTTCGAGGGGGTTCCCAGTCTAACACCGCTTGGACCTTTGCGGGGTCCATGGACAATCCCTCCCCCGACACCCGGAAGCCCAAGTAATCCAGTTCGGTCTTGTGGAATTCACATTTCGACAATTTGGCATACAGTTTGTGTTTACAAAGGGTGCTTAACACTTTTCTAACCAAAGGCACATGAGACTTTAGATCTTGTGAATAGATAATGATGTCATCAAGGTACACCACCACCCCCTTGAACAGGAAGTCCCGCAGCACTTCATTAATAAAGTTCATAAAAACACCCGGGGCTCCCTGTAGCCCAAACGGCATGACAAGGTACTCAAATTGTCCCAGTGGGGTGTTGAAGGCTGTCTTCCACTCGTCCCCCTCTTTGATGCGGACGCGGAAGTATGCGTCTCGGAGGTCGAGTTTGGTAAATATTTTCCCCTTTGCTACGGTGTTTAATAAGTCCTTTATCAACGGGATCGGGTAGGCGTTGGACATGGAAATCCCGTTTATCGCACTGTTATAATGTCAGAACTCAAGAACTTCAAACGGATCCCATACTTAGTTACCAAGCTAGGATTTTATTGAAGAGAACTAGGTGCTGGAAAAGGCAAGATAACAGTAATGGCGAGAGCCAGCATCAGCTCGATTTTTATACACGTAAAGCAAACATCTCACAAAGCCACAATTCACATTGTAGGGCGCAGCTGTCTTCTCACCATCACTATCAGTAGAGAGGATGCCTCCCTACTCCGAAGGCCATGCTGTTCGGCTTCAAAGGGTCCCAGTGTGAGAATGTGCAGAGACAAGACATAATTCATTCTACAGCCCCAAATATTTTGGATACCAGTGGGGCAAGGTTAATTACTATTCAGGCACTCTGGGTTAAGCAAAGGTTACAACATGGAGTCAGTTTGGTTCAGTAACAATACAGCTCTAAGCCACAGTAAAACTACCATACAGCATTGGTCACATTATAGAGGACCAGCAGCAAAGATACAAGTTCTGACAGGTAGGTGGGGCTAAGAGGGCTCTCACAGCAGCTGCCCATTCAAGGACAGAGTCTCAGAGTGGCTCACAATCTCCTTTCCCTTCCTCCCCCCACAACAGACACCTTGTAAGGCGGGTGGACCTGGAGAGGGCTCTCACAGCAGCTGCCCTTTCAAGGAAACCTCTGCCAGAGCTATGGCTGACCCAAGGCCATTCCAGCAGCTGCAAGTGGAGGAGGGAGGAATCCAACCCGGTTCTCCCAGATAAGAGAGCTCTGGCTGACCCAAGGCCATTCCAGCAGCTGCAAGTGGAGGAGTGGGGAATCAAACCCGGTTCTCCCAGATAAGAGTCTGCACACTTAACCACTATACCAAACTGGCTCTCTGGGGTCCACCAACCCAATCCTTTGCAGGCGTAGACACTGAGTGCAGTGGGCTTACTCACAGGTAAGTGAGTAAGAGAGCTCTGGCGGACCCAAGGCCATTCTAGCAGGTGCAAGTGGAGGAGTGGGGAATCAAATCCGGTTCTCCCAGATAAGAGAGCTCTGGCTGACCCAAGGCCATTCCAGCAGGTGCAAGTGGAGAAGTGGGGAATCAAACTTGGTTATCCCAGATAGGAGTCCGCACACTTAGAAAATTGCCCAGGTTCGCCATAGCTGTCCTCTCAAGGAGCAAACGTCTTTTAATTTCATGGCTACAGTCACCATCTGCAGTGATCTGGGATCCCAGGAATGCGAAGTCTGTCACTACTTCCACGTCTTCCCCTTCTATTTGCCAAGGAGTGATGGGGCTGGATGCCATGATCTTAGTTTTTTTGATGTCGAGTTTCAAGCCTATTTTTGTGCTCTCCTCTTTCGGGCAGTTTAAATCTTGCAGAAAGGGAGGGAGAGGTCATTGTTTGAGGAGCGGCTGTGTCATGAACGTCATTGTGCTGGGGATGCCCTTTCCCCTCCAGTAATTTCCTCCAAGTTCCCCGGCCAGAAGGAAGAAGTCTTAACAACCCTGACCCACAGTGTGAAAATCATGCAAATTAAGGCCAGCAATAAAACACAAGGAAATGGAACAGGGAATGGGGAATTTGTGCAACACCGAAATAACATGCTGTTGGCTCAAGAGACTCTAACAACTTGACAGAATCTGAAACCCCCTGCAGCTTGGCAGCCCCCCTCTTCTCTGCCCCTGATTGTCTAACATACTTTTTTTCCCCGCAACCTGGAAATTTCCCCATCAATCCACCAATAGGCACTTTGACCAAACACCACCCCAGAGAATTGCTGAGGTGAGGGGAACTGACTTCCAGATTAGGACTGGCCGTGACCACAGCCTCTATTCAGTTGTGGGTGGAAAGAGAAACTTCCTGCCCCCAGGGCATCCAGAAGTATTACCCCTTGGCATGGAAATGCAAGGCCTGGAGCAGGAGAGTCTAAGAGGAACCACCACTGCAGCGGATAGGGAAACTGTTGTAGAACTAGACAGTTCATTGGGATTTATATCCCGCCCTCCACTCCGAAGAGTCTCAAAGTGGCCTACAATCTCCTTTCCCTTCCTCCCCCACAACAGACACCTTGTGAGGCAGGTGGACCTGGAGAGGGCTCTCACAGCAGCTGCCCTTTCAAGGACAACCTCTGCGAGAGCTATGGCTGATCCAAGGCCATTCCATCAGGTGCAAATGGAGGAGTGGGGTTCAAACCTGGTTCTCCCAGATAAGAGAACTATGGCTGACCCAAGACCATTCCAGCAGGTGCAAGTGGAGGAGTGGGGAATCAAACTCAGTTCTCCCAGATAAGAGTCCGCACACTTCACCACTACACCAAACACTTTTGAAATATAAGGTTGGCCCTGAAACCCCCAACCCATAGTTCCAAATATTGGGTCCCATCTCAAGTCAGTTTGGTGTAGCGGTTAAGTGTGTGGACTCTTACCTGGGAGAACCGTGTTTGATTCCCCACTCCTCCACTTGCACCTGCTGGAATGGTCATGGGTTAGCCATAGCTCTCGTAGGAGTTGTCCTTGAAAAGGCAGCTTCTGGTAGAGTTCTCTCAGCCCCACCCACCTCACAGGGTGTCTGTTGTGGGGTGAGAAGATAAAGGAGATTGTAAACCACTCTGAGATTCTGATTCAGATAGAAGGGCGGGGTATAAATCTGTGGTCTTTGTCTTCTTCTTCTTCTATGTTGAGCTCCATAACTGGCTCCAACCCAGTGGGTGAGAACACATATTGAGGGGATCTGTGTGCGACTCCACATTGCTGCTAGCTCGACACAGGTGCTGTGAGGATCATGCTACCTTCTCCTTTTTCTGAGGAACCGCACTGGACTCCAATCAATGGGAGAGATTCATGTGTTTTATTCCCTCTTTTTCTCCCCCCCTGCCCTATTTCTCTGTAAATTAGTAATCTTTGCTTAGGCTTGGAAAAATTAGGATTTATAGAACCGTTTTTCTACAAACCCCTGGTCACACTCGCCAAGAGACCACCCGTTACCTGCTTTGCGGGAGTGTAGGTTGGAGCCCTGTGGCTCAGAGTGGTAAAGCTGCAGTACTTATGTGACACAGAGTGTTGGACTGGAGGGGGCATTGGCCTGATCTCACAGGGCTTCTCTTATGTTCTTATGTGACACAGAGTGTTGGACTGGAGGGGCCACTGGCCTGATCCAACAGGGCTTCTCTTATGTTCTTATGTGACACAGAGTGCTGGACTGGAGGGGCCATTGGCCTGATCCAACATGGCTTCTCTTATGTTCTTATGTGACATAGAGTGTTGGACTGGATGGGCCACTGGCCTGATCCAACAGGGCTTCTCTTATGTGACACAGGGTGTTGGACTGGATGGGCCATTGGCCTGATCCAACATGGCTTCTTTTATGTTCTTATGTGACACAGAGTGTTGGACTGGAAGGGCCACTGGCCTGATCCAACAGGGCTTCTCTCATGTTCTTATGTGACACAGAGTGTTGGACTGGAGGGGCCATTGGCCTGATCCAGCAGGGCTTCTCTTATGTTCTTATGTGACACAGAGTGTTGGACTGGAGGGGCCATTGGCCTGATCCAGCAGGGCTTCTCTTATGTTCTTATGTGACACAGAGTGGTGGACTGGAGGGGCCATTGGCCTGATCCAACATGGCTTCTTTTATGCTCTTATGTGACACAGAGTGTTGGACTGGAGGGGCCATTGGCCTGATCCAGCAGGGCTTCTCTTATGTTCTTATGTGACACAGAGAGTGTTGGACTGGAGGGGCCATTGGCCTGATCCAACATGGCTTCTTTTATGCTCTTATGTGACACAGAGTGTTGGACTGGAGGGGCCATTGGCCTGATCCAGCAGGGCTTCTCTTATGTTCTTATGTGACACAGAGTGTTGGACTGGAGGGGCCATTGGCCTGATCCAGCAGGGCTTCTCTTATGTTCTTATGTGACAGAGCGTTGGACTGGATGGGCCATTGGCCTGATCCAACAGGGCTTCTCTTATGTTCTTATGTGACACAGAGTGTTGGACTAGAGGGGCCATTGGCCTGATCCAACAGGGCTTCTCTTATGTTCTTATGTGACACAGAGTGTTGGACTGGAGGGGCCATTGGCCTGATCCAGCAGGGCTTCTCTTATGTTCTTATGTGACAGAGCGTTGGACTGGATGGGCCATTGGCCTGATCCAACAGGGCTTCTCTTATGTTCTTATGTGACACAGAGTGTTGGACTGGAGGGGCCATTGGCCTGATCCAGCAGGGCTTCTCTTATGTTCTTATGTGACAGAGCGTTGGACTGGATGGGCCATTGGCCTGATCCAACAGGGCTTCTCTTATGTTCTTATGTGACAGAGTGTTGGACTGGATGGGCCACTGGCCTGATCCAACATGGCTTCTCTTATGTTCTTATGTGACACAGAGTGTTGGACTGGATGGGCCATTGGCCTGATCCAACATGGCTTCTTTTATGTTCTTATGTGACACAGAGTGTTGGACTGGAAGGGCCACTGGCCTGATCCAACAAGGCTTCTCTCATGTTCTTATGTGACACAGAGTGTTGGACTGGATGGGCCACTGGCCTGATCCAACAGGGCTTCTCTTATGTTCTTATGTGACACAGAGTGTTGGACTAGAGGGGCCATTGGCCTGATCCAACAGGGCTTCTCTTATGTTCTTATGTGACACAGAGTGTTGGACTGGAGGGCCCATTGGCCTGATCCAGCAGGGCTTCTCTTATGTTCTTATGTGACACAGAGTGTTGGACTGGAGGGGCCATTGGCCTGATCCAACATGGCTTCTTTTATGTTCTTATGTGACACAGAGTGTTGGACTGGAGGGGCCATTGGCCTGATCCTTCCTCCCTCCCTCCCTTCCTTCCTTCCTTCCTTCCTTCCTTCCTTCCTTCCTTCCTTCCTTCCTTCCTTCCTTCCTTCCTTCCTTCCTTCCTTTCTTCCTTTCTTCTCTCAAACATCTGACATTTATTCTATGCATCTCTTAAGTTAAGCAAGTCTGGCCGCCCCTGTACTGGACCAAGCATTGTGCCCCTTATGGCTATGTCATCCTCATCCCTTCCCCGGAATCTGCTTTGTGAGCAGCCACTCCTTTGTTTAAATAGTCCTCTTGGTGTCACTTCACCTGTGTTTTGGCTCCGCCTCTCAAGGAAGTCCCTCCCCAGGAAGGGTTTATAGCCCAGCGTAGGTGAATGCTCAGCACTTGGAGGGGGGTTCCAGCCTCAACATGAGAACCAGACTTCTTTTTCTCCTCTCGGGGCTCTTGGCTTTTTGGGCTGAGCTGCCCTGTGCATCCAGCAAGAAACAGTTTTTTCCACGAGAAGGTAAGGAGGTCAGCCAGAGAATGGCTGCATCAGCCCTCTCGGTCTAGATAGAACCAGATGGGTCTTAGTCTGTCTGAAGCAGGAGAAATGAGCCAGAATCCTGGAGCACTTGAAGGGTGACCAGCTTTGTGGCAGGGGAGGTCTGGGGCGATAGAGCAACAGCTGGAAGGTGCTTCTCACCTGCCAACAGCTGCAATTCCTCTTTTATGTTGCCTCTCGAGAGCCGGAGCAAAAGTAAAATGGAACCCAAGAATTCCACAAGAGCAGTGCTTTGCTGGGGTGGGTTTCTAACCTTGCCTTGGATCCTGCATACTGCCATCTTGGTCTGCGGTCCAGAGACCATGGAACAAAGTGTTGAAACAAACAACCCTGCAATCTCCACGATCCCCAGTGGCTGTAAAGAATATCCCGTTTTTTCTTAGTTCTACCAGTACTAGATTCAGACTAGCTATTCCACTCTTGAAACCTGCACAGCCATCTCCCCTGCCAAGGGAGAAAGAACAGAGATTCGGGGAGGGGGGCAGAGATGGGGGTTGGGAAGGGGAGCTTGGGACCAAGAGCCCCTCCTTGCCTGGTGACCGTGTGGCTGTTCTGTTCCAGCGAAGCCTGGGAGATGCCCTGTGCGAAAGAGGCCTCGCCTCTGCGTGGAGGATTGTTCTTCCGATCAGTCGTGCCCTGGAGCAGAAAAGTGTTGCAGCAACGGCTGTGGGCATTCGTGCATGGCTCTAGTATCCCAAGGTAAGGTGAAAGGTCTCTTGGCCCTTGGATCTCAGAGGGTCCCTCACCATGGGCAGGTTTCCAAAGGCCACCTGTACAGACACAGCAATTCCCTAGAGATGTTTCCCGCCTCTCAGAAACCCAGTGGGCAGCAGAAAGTGGCAGCCTTTCGCTGACCTCTGTGGTCTGGGAGATGGTCCTCCTTGTCCAGTCTGAGAGAACCAGACAGAGAGCAGCAGGGAAGGAAAGGAAGGCAGTCCTTGGGGTCCAGAAGCCAAATTTAGCTGAGCAAAATGCCCAGGGTGCTGTGCAGACTGTGGGAGCAGACGGAGGAGGGAGGACTGACTCACAGCTATGGTGGTAACGACAAGAAACAGAATGCTCTGGCAGGACTTCAGAAGAGACATGCGGACATCTCCATTGGGCACATGAAGCTGCCATACTGGATCTGCATTGAATCTAGAACCTTCCAGTGTAGGGTTGCCAAGTCCAATTCCAGAAATGTCTGGAGACTTTGGGGGTGGAGCCAGGAGACTTTGGGGGTGGAGCCAGGAGACTTTGGGGGTGGAGCCAGGAGACACTGGGGTGGAGCTAGGAGCAAGGGTGTGACAAGCACAATTGAACTCCAAAGGGAGTTCTGTCCATCACAATTAAAGGGACCTCACAACTTTTTAAATGCCTTCCTTCCCTCCACCCTCCCTTTCTCTGATTTTACCTCAGAGGCGGAGCGGAGCGGACTTACAGGCATGTTGAAGGTCATTTGGGAGATCCAGAGAGGTAGTAAACATACAAAAGTGCAGGGCTGCACTTAACTTTAATTGCCACAGTTAATCATCTACATGTAAGCTGGGATCTAGCTTTCAAACAGTGCAACCCAAGATTGGAATATTGCAGATGCAGCAGCTAACTTAATTTAAAAGGTGTGCAGAGGTCCCTTTAAATGAGATGCCCAGAACTCCCTTTGGAGTTCAAATATGCTTGTCCCAGCCTTGCTCTTGGCTCTGCCCTCAAAGTCCTCAGAGATTTCTTGAATTGGGCCTGGCTACCCTATGCAGACTAGCTATTCCACTCCTGAAGCCCGCACAGCCATCTCCCCTGCCAAGGGAGAAAGAACAGAGATTCGGGGAGGGGGGCAGAGAGGGGGGTTGGGAATGGGAGCTTTTGAGCAAAAGCCCCTCCTTGCCTGGTGACCGTGTGGCTGTTCTGTTCCAGAGAAGCCTAGGGGGTGCCCAGTGCGGAAGGGGCCAGGCCTCTGCGTGGAGAGATGTACTTCAGATCAGTCGTGCCCCGGAGAAGAAAAGTGTTGCAGCCACGGCTGTGGGCATTCGTGCATGGCTCCAGTATCCCAAGGTAAGGAGAAAGGTCTCTTGGCCCTTGGATCTCAGAGGGTCCCTCACCATGGGCAGGTTTCCAAAGGCCACCTGTACAGACACAGCAATTCCCTAGAGATGTTTCCCGCCTCTCAGAAACCCAGTGGGCAGCAGAAAGTGACAGCCTTTCGCTGCCCTCTGTGGTCTGGGAGATAGTCCTCCTTGTGTCAGAACTTGTAACTTTTCCCTGCCTGCCTTGACCAAACCGACGCCATGCTGTAACCTTATACTGATACTAACCCCTTAGCCTGAGTAATTAACCCTGCCCTCTGAGTTATTCTAAATATTTGGGGCAGTAGAATAGAAGATAGATAGACTCTGCTCAACATCTCCAGGTGCCCTTTGAAGACAGGCCGTTCGGCCTTCACAGCCAGGGAGCTTCCTCCCTTTTGATAACAAAGCCTGAGAACAAGAGACACTTGTCTGGGACCCGTGTGAATGATGGTTTTATTGTACTTTCCTGATGGCATAAAATGTAACTAAATGCCAGGACCCGGCATCACTGTTATCTCGTTGCTCCAGCACTGCAGTTCTTCAATAAAGATCCTAACTTTGAAACAAGTATTGGAGTCGTTTGAAGTTCATCCCAGTTCTGACACCTTGTCCAGTCTGAGAGAACCAGACAGAGAGCAGCAGGAAAGGGAGGCAGTCCTTGAGGCCCAGAAGCCAAATTTAGCTGAGCAAAATGCCCAGGGTGCTATGAAGACTGTGGGAGCAGACGGAGGAGGGAGGACTGACTCACAACTATGGGAGAAACGACAAGAAGCAGAATGCTCTGGCAGGACTTCAGAAGAGACATGCGGACATCTCCATTGGGCACATGAAGCTGCCATACTGGATCTGCATTGAATCTAGAACCTTCCGTAGGCCTAGCAGATGTTCTACCACTAGGGTTGCCAATCCCCAGTTGAGAGCAGGAGATCCCCTGGTTTGGAGTCCCTCTCCCCCGCTTCAGGGTCATCAGAAAGTGGGGGGGAGTGAAATGTCTGCTGGGCACTCCATTATTCCCTATGGAGACCAATTGCCATAGGGTATAATGGAAAATTGATCCACAGGTATCTGCGGCAGTGGGGAAGACTGTTTTTTGAGATAGAGGCAGCAAATTGTCAGCACAGCATCTGACACCTCTCCTCAAAACACCCTCCAAGTTTCAAAAAGATTGGACTAGGGGAACCATTTCTATGAGTCCCCAAAAAAGATACCCCTAATCCTTCATTATTTCTAATGGAGGAAAGAAGAAGAAGAAGACTGCATATTTATACCCCACCCTTCTCTCTGAATCAGAGACTCAGAGCAGCTCACCATCTCCTATATCTTCACCTCCCACTACAGACACCCTGTGAGGTGGGTGGAGCTGAGAGAGCTCTCAGAGAAAGCTGTTCTTTCAAGGACAACCTCTGCCAAACCTATGTCTGACCCAAGGCAATTCCAGCAGCTGCAAGTGGAGGAGTGGGGAATCAAACCGAGTTCTCCCAGATAGGAGTCCACACACTTAACCACTACACCAAACTGGAAGGCATTTAAAAGGTGTGCAGAGGTCCCTTTAAATGAGATGGCCAGAACTCCCTTTGAAGTTCAAATATGCTTGTCCCAGCCTTGCTCCTGGCTCTGCCCTCAAAGTCCTCAGAGATTTCTTGAATTGGGCCTGGCTACCCTATGCAGACTAGCTATTCCACTCCTGAAGCCCGCAAAGCCATCTCCCCTGCCAAGGGAGAAAGAACAGAGATTCGGGGAGGGGGGCAGAGAGGGGGGTTGGGAATGGGAGCTTTTGAGCAAAAGCCCCTCCTTGCCTGGTGACCGTGTGGCTTTCTGTTCCAGAGAAGCCTTGGGGACGCCCAGTGCGAAAGAGGCCTCGCCTCTGCGTGGAGGACTGTTCTTCCGATCAGTCGTGCCCCGGAGCAGAAAAGTGTTGCAGCAACGGCTGTGGGCATTCGTGCATGGCTCCAGTATCCCAAGGTAAGGAGAAATTTCTCTTGGCCCTTGGATCTCAGAGGGTCCCTCGCCACGGGCAGGTTTCCAAAGGCCACCTGTACAGACACAGCAATTCCCTAGAGATGTTTCCCGCCTCTCAGAAACCCAGTGGGCAGTAGAAAGTGGCAGCCTTTCGCTGACCTCTGTGGTCTGGGAGATGGTCCTCCTTTCCAGTCTGAGAGAAACAGACAGAGAGCAGCAGGGAAGGAAAGGAAGGCAGTCCTTGGGGTCCAGAAGCCAAATTTAGCTGAGCAAAATGCCCAGGATGCTGTGCAGACTGTGGGAGCAGACGGAGGAGGGAGGACTGACTCACAGCTATGGTGGAAACGACAAGAAGCAGAATGCTCTGGCAGGACTTCAGAAGAGACATGCGGACATCTCCATTGGGCACATGAAGCCGCCATACTGGATCTGCATTGAATCTAGAACCTTCCGTAGGCCTAGCAGATGTTCTATCACTAGGGTTGCCAATCCCCAGTTGAGAGCAGGAGATCCCCTGCTTCGGAGGCCCTCCCCCCACTTCAGGGTCATCAGAAAGTGGGGGGGAGTGAAATGTCTGCTGGGCACTCCATTATTCCCTATGGAGACCGATTCCCATAGGGTGTAATGGAAAATTGATCCACAGGTATCTGGGGCAATGGGAAAGACTGTTTTTTGAGATAGAGGCAGCAAATTGTCAGCACAGCATCTAACACCTCTCCTCAAAACACCCTCCAAGTTTCAAAAAGATTTGACTAGGGGGACCATTTCTATGAGTCCCCCCAAAAGGTACCCCTAATCCTTCATTATTTCTAATGGAGGAAAGAAGAAGAAGAAGACTGCAGATTTATACCCCATGCTTCTCTCTGCATCAGAGACTCAGAGCAGCTCACCATCTCCTATATCTTCACCCCCCACAACAGACACCCTGTGAGGTGGGTGGAGCTGAGTGAGCTCTCAGAGAAGCTGCCCTTTCAAGGCAGTAACCTTTTTAACCTTTTTTCATAAGGAAAGTCTTCCAACCCTTGAATAATTCTAGTTGCCCTTTTCTGCACTTTTTCCAATGCTGTATCTTTTTTGAGGTACGGTGACTCTTACAGCAGTGGGATCTACAAGAATCCATATTTGGATAACAGCATCTTTGAAATCCCAAGCATTTTGTTCCCCACAGCTATTTGCTTTCTTCGCCGGGATGCGGGACCCTGTAAAGAATACAAACACCGTTACTTCTACAATTCAGGAACCGTGAGATGTGAGAGGTTCTTTTATGGTGGTTGCCGAGGGAATGCCAATAACTTTAAAACTCTTGAGGAATGTCGGCGCATCTGTAGAAGACCAAGTGCAGGTGAGTGCAAAACGGAGCCAGGGTTTACTTCTGCCTGAAACCTCTTTCCCAGTGCTCTGGAGAAAGACCTGAGTCTGGAAATGTGATCCAAGCCTGGCACCAAATGTGCTTCTTACCAAACCAACTATGAAGTTGACTTTTTTTGTTATTTAGTGGCACAGTTGACCACGGCTGCAGATTTATACCCCACGCTTCTCTCTGAATCAGAGATGCAGAACGGCTTACAATCTCCTATACCTTCACCTTCCACAACAGACACCCTTGGAGCCCCTCCCTCCACTTCAGGGTCATAAGAAAGTGGGGGGGGGAGGGAAATGTCTGCTGAGCACTCCACTATTCCCTATGGAGACCGATGGAGAATTGATCCACGAATATCTGAAGCACTGGCGGGTACTTTTTTTTTTTTGAGATAGAGGCACCAGATTCTCAGCACAGCATCAAATGCTTCTCCTCAAAGTGCCCTCCCAGTTTCAAAAAGATTGGATGGGTGGGGGGACCATTCTATGAGGCCCCAAAGAAGGTACCCTTATTCCTTCATTATTTCTAATGGAGGAAAGAAGAAGACTGCAGATTTATACCTCGCCCTTCTCTCTGAATTAGAGACTCAGAACGGCTTACAATCTCCTATATCTTCACCCCCCACAACAGACACCCTGTGAGGTGAGTGGAGCTGAGAGGGCTCTCACAGCAGCTGCCCTTTCAAGGACAACTCCTGCAAGAGCTATGACTGACCCAAGGCCATTCCAGCAGATAGTTCTCCCAGATAGGAGTCGAAACACTTAACCACTACAACAAACTGGAAGGTACTTAAAAAGTGTGCAGAGGTCTCTTTAAATGAGATGACCAGAACTCCCTTTGGAGTTAAATCGTGCTTGTCCCAACCTTGCTCCTGGCTCCACCCCCAAAGTCCTCAGAGATGTCTTGAATTGGACCTGGCTATGCCATGCAGACTAGCTATTCTATGAGCCCCCAAAGAAGGTAACCCTAATCCTTCATTATCTGCAATGGAGGGAAGGCATTTAAAAGGTGTGCAGTGGTCCCTTTAAATGTGATGGCCAGAACTCCCTGTGGAGTTTCATTATACTAGTCCCAACGTGTTTTCCTGGCTTTACCCCCCAAATCCTAAGACCATCTGTACAGACCTCACCTGGAGTCTTGTATTCAGTTTTGGGCACCACATTTTAAGAAGGACCTAGACAAGCTGGAACGGGTCCAATGGAGGGCAACGAAGATGGTGAGAGATCTGGAGACCAAGATGGTGAGAGATCTGGAGCAAAGGTGGAAGGAGCTGGGGATGTTTAGGCAGGAGAGGAGGCGGCTGAGAGGTGATAGGATCACCATCTTCAAGTCCTTGAAGGGCTGTCCTATAGAGGATGGTATGGAATTGTTTTCTGTGGCCCCAGAAGGTAGGACCAGAACCAATGGGTTGAAATTAAATCAAAAGAGTTTCCGGCTAAACATTAGGAAGAACTTCCTGACGGTTAGAGCAGTTTCTCAGTGGAACAGGCTTCCTCCTCGGGAGGTGGTGGGCTCTCCTTCCTTGGAGGTTTCTAAACAGAGGCTAGATGGCCATCTGACAGCAATGAAGATCCTGTGAATTTAGGGGGAGGGGTTGTGAGTTTCCTGCATTGTGCAGGGGGTTGGACTAGATGACCCCAGAGGTACCTTCCAACTCTATGATTCTATGATTTCTTGAATTGGACCTGGCTACAATATTCCACTCCCGAAGCGGAATATTCCACTCCACTCCAGTATCCCAAGGTAAGGAGAAATATCTGCTGGCCCTTGGATCTCAGAAAGACCCTCACCACGAGCAGCTTTCCAGAGGCCACCTGTACAGACACAGCAATTCCCAAACGAGGTTTCCTGCCTCTCATAAACTGAGTGGGCAGTAAAAAGTGACGGCGTTTCACTGTGGAAGATGGTCTTCCTTAGAGACCCACATAAACAGCAGTAGCAGGGGCCCGGAAGCCAGATTAACTGAGCAGAATTCCCAGGGTGCTGGGAAGACTGAAAGCAGACGGAGGAGGGAGGACTGACTCACAACTACAGCGGAAACGACAAGAAGCAGAATGCTCTGGCAGGATTTCAGGAGAGGCATGCGGACATCTCCACTGGACACGTGAAGCCACCATACTGGATCTGCATGGAACCTAGAACCTTCCGCAGGCCTAGCATATGCTCTACAACTAGGGTTGCCAATCCCCAGTTGAGAGCAGGAGATCCCCTGGTTTGGAGCCCCTCCCTCCACTTCAGGGTCATAAGAAAGTGGGGGGGGGGGGGGAAATGTCTGCTGAGCACTCCACTATTTCCTATTCACTGGGTCCGCTGCGCTGCTGCCGCCTCTTCTCCGCTCACCGTAGCTGCTTCTCCGAGATGGGCTCAGGCTGAGCCCATCTCGGAGGAGCAGCTAAAATGAAGCCGAGAAGAGGCGGCGGCAGCGCAGCGCCATTTCCCACTCCGCCTCTGAGGTAAAATCAGAGAAGGGGAGGGTGGAGGCAGGCCAGGACCTCAGAGGCGGAGCGGGCGATGGCGCTGCGCTGCTGCCGCCTCTTCTCGGCTTCATTTTAGCTGCTCGCCGCGCTCCTTGGCGCCGTTTCCCCCGCCCCTCCCCTCTAGCTCCATCCCAGTGTCTCCTGGCTCCACCCTCAAAGTCTCCTGGCTCCACCCCCAAAGTCCCCAGATATTTCTGAAATTGGACTTGGCAACCCTAATGGGTGGGGGGACCATTCTATGAGGCCCCAAAGAAGGTACCCCTATTCCTTCATTATTTCTAATGGAGGAAAGAAGAAGACTGCAGATTTATACCTCGCCCTTCTCTCTGAATAAGAGACTCAGAACAGGTTACAATCTCCTATATCTTCTCCCCTCACAACAGACACTCTGTGAGGTGGGTGGGGCTGAGAGGGCTCTCACAGTAGATGCCCTTTCAAGGACAACCTCTGCCAGAGCTCTGGCTGACCCAAGGCCATGCTAGCAGGTGCAAGTGGAGGAGTGGGGAATCAAACCGGGTTCTCCCAGATAGGAGTTGAAACACTTAACCACTACACCAAACTGGAAGGCACTGAAAAGGTGTGCAGAGGTCCCTTTAAATGAGATGCCCAGAACTCCCTTTGGAGTTAAATCGTGCTTGTCCCAACCTTGCTCCTGGCTCCACCCCCAAAGTCCTCAGAGATGTGTTGAATTGGACCTGGCTATGCTATGCAGACTAGCTATTCTATGAGCCCCCAAAGAAGGTAACCCTAATCCTTCATTATCTGCAATGGAGGGAAGGCATTTAAAAGGTGTGCAGTGGTCCCTTTAAATGTGAGGGCCAGAACTCCCTGTGGAGTTTCATTATAAAGTCGTTCCAGGCTTTACCCCCCAAATCCTCAGACCATCTGTACAGACCTCACCTGGAGTCTTGTGTTCAGTTTTGGGCACCACATTTTAAGAAGGACCTAGACAAGCTGGAACGGGTCCAGAGGAGGGCAATGAAGATGGTGAGAGATCTGGAGACCGAGTCCTATGAGGAAAGGTGGAAGGAGCTGGAGATGTTTAGCCTGGAGAGGAGGCGGCTGAGAGGTGATAGGATCACCATCTTCAAGGACTTGAAGGGCTGTCCTAGAGAGGATGGTGTGGAATTGTTTTCTGTGGCCCCAGAAGGTAGCTCCAGAACCAATGGGTTGAAATTAAATCAAAAGAGTTTCCGGCTAAACATTAGGAAGAACTTCCTGACGGTTAGAGCAGTTTCTCAGTGGAACAGGCTTCCTCCTCGGGAGGTGGTGGGCTCTCCTTCCTTGGAGGTTTTTCAACAGAGGCTAGATGGCCATCTGACAGCAATGCACATCCCGTGAATTTAGGGGGAGGCGTTTGTGAGTTTCCTGCATTGTGCAGGTGGTTGGACTAGATGACCCTGGAGGTCCGTTCCAACTCTTCTATGATTCTAACAGGCTTCCTCCTTGGGGGTGGTGGGCTCTCCTTCCTTGGAGGTTTTTCAGCAGAGGCTAGATGGCCATCTGACAGCAATGCAGATCCCGTTAATTTAGGGGGAGGCGTTTGTGAGTTTCCTGCATTGTGCAGGGGGTTGGACTCGATGACCCAGGTACCTTCCAACTCTATGATTCTGTGATTTCTTGAATTGGACCTGGCTACAATATTCCACTCCCGAAGCCAGCATAGCCATTTCCCCTGCCAAGGGAGAAAGAATAGAGATTCGGGGAGGGGGGCAGAGATGGGGGTTGGGAATGGGAGCTTGGGACCAAGAGCCCCTCCTTGCCTGGTGACCGTGTGGCTGTTCAATTCCAGCGAAGCCTGGGAGATGCCCAGTGCGAAAGGGGCCTGGCTTCTGCGTGGAGGACTGTTCTTCCGATCAGTCGTGCCCCGGAGCAGAAAAGTGTTGCAGCAGGATCTCAGAGGGACCCCTATCATGGGCTGCTTTCCAAAGACCACCTGTACAGACACAGCAATTCCCAAACGAGGTTTCTCACTTCTCATGAGTGGGCAGTAAAAAGTGACGGCCTTTCGCTGACCTCTGTGGAAGATGGTCCTCCTTAGAGACCCACACAAAGAGCAGTAGCATGGGGCCCGGAAGCCAGATTAACTGAGCAGAATTCCCAGGGTGCTGGGAAGACTGTGAAAGCAAACGGAGGAGGGAGGACTGACTCACAGCTATGGCAGAAACGACAAGAAGCAGAATGCTCTGGCAGGATTTCAGGAGAGACATGCAGACATCTCCAGTGGACACATGAAGCTGCCATACTGGATCTGCATTGAACCTAGAACCTTCCGCAGGCCTAGCAGATGCTCTACAACTAGGGTTGCCAACCCCCAGTTGAGAGCAGGAGATCCCCTGGTTTGGAGCCCCTCCCTCCACTTCAGGGTCATAAGAAAGTGGGTGGGGGGAGGGAAGTGTCTGCTGAGCACTCCACTATTCCCTATGGAGACCAATGGAGAATTGATCCACGAATATCTGAAGCACTGGCAGGTACTGTTTTTTTTAGATAGAGGCACCAGCTTCTCAGCACAGCATCAGATGCTTCTCCTCAAAGCACCCTCCAAGTTTCAAAAAGATTGGATGGGTGGAGGGACCATTCTATGAGGCCCCAAAGAAGGTACCCCTATTCCTTCATTATTTCTAATGGAGGAAAGAAGAAGACTGCAGATTTATACCTCGCCCTTCTCTCTGAATTAGAGACTCAGAACGGCTTACAATCTCCTTTACCTTCCCCCCCCCACAACAGACAACCTGTGAGGTGGGTGGGGCTGGAGAGGGCTCTCACAGCAGCTGCCCTTTCAAGGACAACCTCTGCCAGAGCTATGGCTGACCCAAGGCCATGCTAGCAGGTGCAAGTGGAGGAGTGGGGAATCAAACCGGGCTCTCCCAGATAGGAGTCCACACACTTAACCACTACACCAAAATGGAAGGCATTTAAAAGGTATGCAGTGGTCCCTTTAAATGTGATGGCCAGAACTCCCTTTGGAGTTCAATTGTGCTTGTCCCAACATTGCTCCTCGCTCTACCCTTAAAGTCCTCAGATGTTTCTTGAATTGGACCTGGCTACAATATTCAAATGAGCCACTCCACTCCTGAAGCCCACACAGCCATCTCCCCTGCCAAGGGAGAAAGAACAGAGATTTGGGGAGGGGGGCAGAGATTAGGGTTGCCAAGTCCAATTCAAGAAATATCTGGGGACTTTGGGGGTGGAGCCAGGACACTTTGGGGGTGGAGCCAGGAGACATTAGGGGTGGAGCCAAGATCAAGGCTGTGACAAGCATAATTGAACTCCACAGGGAGTTCTGGCCCTCACATTTAAAGGGACGGCACACCTTTTCAATTCCTTCCTTCCATAGGAAATAATGAAGGATAGGGGCACCTTCTTTTGGGGCTCATAGAATTGGACCCCCTGCTCCAATATTTTTGAAACTTGGGGGGTATTTGGGGGAGAGGCACTAGATGCTATACTGAAAATTTGGTGCCTCTACCCCAAAAAACAGCTCTCCTAGAGCCCCAGATACCTGCGGATCAATTCTCCATGATTTTCTATGGGAATAAATCTCCATAGGGAATAACAGAGTTCCCAGCAGACATTTCCCTCCCCTCCCCCCGCTTTCTGACGACCCTGTAGCAGGGGGGGGGGCTCCAAACCGGGGGATCCCCTGCCCCCACCTGGGGATTGGCAACCCTAGTAGAGATGCGGGTTGGGAACAGGAGCTTTGGAGCAAAAGCCCCCCCCTTGCCTGGTGACCGTGTGGCTGTTCTGTTCCAGAGAAGCCTGGGGGATGCCCAGTGCGAAAGGGGCCTGGCCTCTGCGTGGAGAGATGTACTTCAGATCAGTCGTGCCCCGGAGCAAAAAAGTGTTGCAGCAACGGCTGTGGGCATTCGTGCATGGCTCCAGTATCCCAAGGTAAGGAGAAATATCTGCTGGGCCTTGGATCTCAGAGGGACCCTCCCCAAGGGCAGCTTTCCAAAGACCATCTGTACAGACACAGCAATTCTCAAAGAGGGTTCTACCCAGTGGGCAGTAGAAAGTGGCAGCCTTTTGCTGGCCTGTGTGGTCTGGGAGATGGTCCTCCTTGTCCAGTCTGAGAGAAACAGACAGAGAGCAGCAGTAAAAGAAGGCAGTCCTTGAGGCCCAGAAGCCAAATTTAGCTGAGCAAAATGCCCAGGGGGCTGTGAAGACTGTGAAAGCAGACGGAGGAGGGAGGACTGACTCACAACTAGGGCGGAAACAACAAGAAACAGAATGCTCTGGCAGGATTTCAGGAGAGACTTGCGGACATCTACATTGGACACATGAAGCCGCCATACTGGATCTGCATTGAATCTAGAACCTTCCGCAGGTCTAGCAGATGCTCTACCACTAGGGTTGCCAATCCCCAGTTGAGAGCAGGAGACCCCCTGGTTTGGCAGCCCTCCCCCAACTTCAGGGTCATCAGAAAGCAGGGGGAGGGAGGGAAATGTCTGCTGGGTACTCCATTATTCCCTATGGAGACCGATTCCCCTACAGTATAATGGAGAATTGATCCATGGGTATCTGGGGCACTGGGGGGGGAGGGGGCCTGTTTTAAATGTGATGGCCAGAACTCCCTTTGGAGTTCCAATATGCTTGTCCCAATCTTGCTCCTGACTCCACCCCCATTGCCTCCTTGCTCCACCCCCAAAGTCTCCTGGCTCCACCTCCATAGTCCTCAGACACTTCTGGAGTTGGACGTGGCTACAATATTCAGACGAGTCATTCCACTCCTGACGAATTATTTTGATTTATTCATGAGTGATGAAAACAGCTTTGGTTTGTGAAGAAAATACATTTTATATATATATATATATATATATATATATATATATATATATATATATATATATATATATATATATATATATATAAACACTGTGAAATTATACACTGCAAAGACAGGCTTAACAAATTTCATATATATATATATATATATATATATATATATATATATATATATATATATATATGAAATTTGTTAAGCCTGTCTTTGCAGCATATAATTTCACAGTGTTTTTTTCCAAGCTGTTACTAAACCTTTACACTGTGGTTTCCATTTTGCCCAATTGAGAGCAGGAGATCCCCCGGTTTGGAGTCCCCCCCCACTTCAGGGTGTTCAGAAAGTGGGGATGGAGGGAAATTTCTGCTGGGCACTCCGTTATTCCCTATGGAGACTGATTCCTATAGGGCTGGGTTTCCCAAACTCCCCCCCTCATGGCCTGTTGCTTTCCCCATGGTCCGGGCAGAGGATGCTCAGGGAGAGATACAGAGACTGTGCATTCGCCAGGAGCTTTCCCTGTCCTTCTCTGATGTTTTTGAACACCAGAGAGGGCCAGGGGAGGGCTTCTGGCCAGCACACACTGTCATTAGTGTTCGGCATGGGGGGCAGGGGCTGGAGCACGGTGTGGCGCGGCATGCAGCGCCAAAGATAAATAGAGAGGAGAGGAGGGGGGCTGTCGGGCCACTTCTGGCAACCCGATATTGAGGCTTAAATGGCCCGGTATCGGATCGCGACCCTGCAAATGAGAAACAGTGCTATAGAGCATAATAGAGAATTGATCCATGGGTATCTGGGGCACTGGGAGGGACTGTTTTTTTCTGAGATAGAGGCACCAAATTTTCAGCACAGCGTCTGATGCCTCTCCTCAAAGCACCCTCCAAGTTTCAAAAAGGTTGGACTAGGGGGTTCATTTCTATGAGGCCCGAAAAGAAGTTACCCCTAATTCTTCATTATTTCTAATGGAGGGAAGGCATTGAAAAGGTGTGCAGTGGCCCCTTTAAATGAGATGACCAGAACTCCCTTTGAAGTTCGAATATGCTTGTCCCAACTTTGCTCCTGGCTCTACCCCCAACGTCCTCAGACATTTCTTAAATTGGACCTGGCTACAATATTCAGACGAGCCAGTTTGGTGTAGTGGTTAAGTGTGCGGACTATTATCTGGGAGAACCAGGTTTGATTCCCCAATCCTCCACTTGCACCTGCTGGAATGGCCTTGGGTCAGCCATAGTTCTCGCAGAGGTTGTCCTTGAAAGGGCAGCTGCTGTGAGAGCCCTCTCAGCCCCACCCACCTCACAGGGTGTCTGTTGTGGGGGAGGAAGGGAAAGGAGATTGTGAGCCGCTTTGAGACTCTTCGGAGTGGAGGGCGGGATATAAATCCAATATCTTCATCTACCTCACAGGGTGTCTGTTGTGGGGGAGGAAGGGAAAGGAGATTGTGAACCGCTCTGAGACTCTTTGGAGTGGAGGGTGGGATATAAATCCAATGTCTTCATCAACCTCACAGGGTGTCTGTTGTGGGGGAGGAAGATAAAGGAGATTGTGAGCCGCTCTGAGACTCTTCGGAGTGGAGGGCGGGATATAAATCCAATATCTTCATCTACCTCACAGAGTGTCTGTTGTGGGGGAGGAAGGGAAAGGAGATTGTGAGCCGCTCTGAGACTCTTCGGAGTGGAGGGAGGGATATAAATCCAATATCTTCTTCCACTCCTGAAGCCCGCATATCCATCTGCCCTGCCAAGGGAGAAAGAACAGAGTTTCGGGGAGGGCGGCAGAACTGGGGGTTGGGAACGGGAGCTTTGGATCAAGAACCCCTCCTTGCCTGGTGACCGTGTGGCTGTTCTGTTCCAGAGAAGCCCGGGATATGCCCTTTGCGAAAGGCCTCTGCGTGGAGGACTGTTCTTCCGATCAGTCGTGCCCCGGAGCAGAAAAGTGTTGCAGCCACGGCTGTGGGCATTCGTGCATGGCTCCAGTATCCCAAGGTAAGGAGAAATATCTGCTGGCCCTTGGACCTCAGAGGGACCCTCACCACGGGCAGGTTTCCAAAGGCCATCTAGACAGACACAGCAATTTCCAAAGAGGGTTCTACCCAGTGGGCAGTAGAAAGTGGCAGCCTTTTGCTGGCCTGTGTGGTCTGGGAGATGGTCCTCCTTGTCCTGTCTGAGAGAAACAGACAGAGAGCAGCAGTAAAAGAAGGCAGTCCTTGAGGCCCAGAAGCCAGATTAGCGGAGCAAAATGCCCAGGGAGCTGGGAAGACTGTGGGAGCAGATGGAGTAGGGAGGACTGACTCACAGCTATGGTGGAAATGATAAGAAGCAGAATGCTCTGGCAGTACTTCAGGAGAGACACAGACCTAAAGAGCCAGTTTGGTGTAATGGCTGAGTCCATGGACGCTTATCTGGGAGAACCAGGTTTGATTCCCTACTCCTCCCCTTGCACCTGCTGGAATGGCCTTGGGTCAGCCATAGCTCTGGCAGAGGTTGTCCTTGAAAGGGCAGCTGCTGCGAGAGCTCTCTCAGCCCCACCCACCTCACAGGGTGTCTGTTGTGGGGCAGGAAGGGAAAGAAGATTGTGAGCTGCTCTGAGACTCTTATTCAGAGAGGAGGGTGGGGTATATACTAACAGTCTTCTTCATATACATTAGAAGAAGGAAATGAAGGGGATGAGGATGAGGAAGGAAGGAAGGAAGGAAGGAAGGAAGGAAGGAAGGAAGGAAGGAAGGAAGGAAGGAAGGAAGGAAGGAAGGAAGGAAGGAAGGAAGGAAAATAGATGGGGGAGGAGCAGGAGGGAGAAGTGGAAAGAAAGCAACTTTAACTTTAAATGCATTCTCCAAGTTGCTGCCTGGCTTAGCTTGGAGAATTGATTTTAAAAGGCAAATGCCTTCTCCAAGCCAGCTGATGGAGCCATGCAATATGTGTGAAAGAGCCACATGTGGCTCTCTATCCACAGGTTAGCCAACCCTGGTCCAGGAGTTACTTATTCACCTCTCTACTTCATTAGGCTGAGTGTGAGTGTCACTGACCCAAGGTCACCCAGCAGTTCCCAGGGCAGAGTTCAGATTCAAACGGTGGTCTCACTAGTCAAGCCCTCTAAGCACCAGACTGCACTGCCCGAGCTACCCTACCTTTTTCCGTAGCCTTCTTCCACAGCTGGGCCCAACTTGGCATTCACAGCTTCTCATGTCTTCCAGGATAACCCAGTGAATGTCCCAAGTTCAAAACCCTCACTCTCTGGCTAATGAAAGAAACCATGCCGTTGGGACCAGGACTGCAAAGGGGCCCTGAAGTGCTGCCCGATAGGTTGTGGCACCATCTGTTTTGCGCCAGGTAAAACGAGGGGGCAGAACCCCTGGCAGGCCTTGGCTTGAGCCTTCCAAGAATCCGGATGCAAGGAACGGTGCCCGCTCCCCTGAGCGCCTGTCCAATGAAGAAAAAGCCAAGCTACAAGTTTTATTGTTACTGTTTTATTGCTTTCTCGTGCTCCTGTTACCAGACCAAAGGTTTGCTCCATTTGTTCTTTGAAGTGTGCTTAGAGTGCACATGAAAGCTGACGTTCTGAATAAAACTAAGTTGGTCTTAAAGATGCAACTTGACTCCTGCTTTGTTCTACTACTTCAGACTAACACAGCTGACTACTTGGATCTGTTCTTTTAAAGAACATAAGAGAAGCCATGTTGAATCAGGCCAATGGCCCATCCAGTCCAACACTCTGTGTCACGCAGTGGCCCAAAAAAAGTATATATACACTCTCTCTCTCGGCTTGACTTCGCGAACGAAGATTTAAGAAGGGTGCAGTAGTCCACGTCTGCTGCAGGCTCGCTGGTGGCTGACAAGACCAATGCGGGACAGGCAGCTCCGGCCACAGTGGCTGCAGGGAAAAGTCTGATTTGGGGTTGGTGCTGTAGCAGCGCGATTCTTCCTCAATCTCCTTTTGTCCTCAAGACCAGCTATGCATGCGTTCTCAAAGGAAGAGACAGCCTGGTGGATGGTGTGCCTCCATGCTTTGCGATCTGAGGCTAGGTCAGACCACTGGTGATAATTGATGCGACAGGTGCCAAGGGATTTCTTCAAGGAGTCCTTGTACCTCTTCTTTGGTGCCCCTCTATTTCGATGGCTGGTGGAAAGTTCGCCATACAGGGCAATCTTGGGAAGGCGGTGGTTTTCCATCCTGGAGATATGCCCTGCCCAGCGCAGCTGCGTCTTCAACAGCAGTGCTTCGATGCTGGTAACCTCCGCCCGCTTGAGGACTTCAGTGTTGGTCACAAAGTCACTCCAGTGGATGGTGAGGATGGTGCGAAGGCAGTGCTGATGAAAGCGCTCAAGGAGTCGCAGGTGATGACGGTATAAAACCCACGATTCGGAGCCGTAGATGAGGGTTGTCATCACAACCACTTTGTAAACATTGATCTTTGTGCCTTTTTTCAGATGCTCCACACTCTTTTGTGCAGTCGGCCAAATGCACGGTTTGCCTTTGCCAGTCTGTTGTCAATCTCCTTGTCGATCTTGGCATCTGAGGAGATGATGAGGAGATACACACACACACACATATATACACACTGTGGCTAATAGCCACTGATGGACCTCTGCTCCATATTTTTATCTAACCCCCTCTTGAAGCTGGCTATGCTTGTAGCCGCCGCCACCTCCTGTGGCAGTGAATTCCACATGTTAATCACCCTTTGGGTGAAGGACTTCCTTTTATCCATTTTTACCTGACTGCTCAGCAATTTCATTTACTGTTCTGTCATTGGATCTTTGGGGAAGGCAAGGGCAAACCATCCCGCCAATAGTCTGCCTTGAAAACGTTGTGAAAGCAACGTCACCCCAGAGTCGGAAACGACTGGTGCTTGCACAGGGGGACCTTTCATTCCTTGCCATTGCCTTCCCCAGTCATCTATACTCCCTCCCCAGCAGGCTGGTTACTCATTTTACCAACCTTGGAAGGATGGAAGGCTGAGTCAACCTCGAGCCGGCTACCTGAAAACCCAGCTTCCGCTGGGGATTGAACTCAGGTCGTGAGCAGAGTTTAAGACTACAGTACTGCAGCTTTAACACTCTGCCACTCCATCAAAAGTCTGCCATGAAAACGTTGAGAAAGCAATGTCACCCCAGAGTCAGAAACGACTGGTGCTTGCACAGGAGACCTTTCCTTTCCATTGGATCTTAAATTTGTACCTTTTTGCATTCTGAACCACTGCCTACCAGCTATATGTAGCGCTGCTCACTGAACCAGACTCCTCGTCTGTTGAAGGGTGCTTAGAGAGTGCACAAAAGCTTATGTTCTGAATAAAACTTGGTTGGTCTTGAAGGTGACACTTGACTCCTGCTTTGTTCTAAAGCTACAAGATGGCTCATTTTTGGCTAAAATGAGTATTATAATCATATGTAGTCTTGACCAACACACACCCCCCCTCCAGAATTTAAGTTTAAAAAAGGCTGGGACACTTTTGGGGAAGTTTGTGTGTCTCACTCAGGGCCAGCTCTAGGGCTTCTGCCACCCCCAGCAAGGATCCATGCCCCGCCCCTCCAGTGGGGGAGGGCTTCCAGCATGAGGGTTGCCAATCCCCAGGTGGGGGCAGGGGATCCCCCGGTTTGGAGGCCCTCCCCCACTTCAGGGTCGTCAGAAAGCAGGGAGGGAAATGTCTGCTGGGAACTCTGTTATTCTCTATGGAGAATGATTCCCATAGGAAATAATGGAAAACTGACCTGCGGGTATCTGGGGCTCGGGGGGGGGGCTGTTCTTTGAGGTACAGGCATCAGATCTTCAGTACATAATCCAGTGCCTCTCCCCAAAATACCCCCCCCAAGTTTCAAAAAGATTGGGCCAAGGGGTCCAGTTCTATGAGCCCCCAAAGGAGGTGACCCTATCCTTCATTTCTAGTGGATGGAAGGCATTTAAAAGGTGTGCAGCGGTCCCTTTCAATGTGATGGCCAGAGTTCAGTTATGCTTGTCACACCCTTGCTCCTGGCTCCACCCTCCAGTGTCTCCTGGCTTCACCCCCCAGTGTCTCCACGCCCTGGCTCCACCCCCACAGTCTCCTGGCTCCACCCCCAAAGTCTCCAGATTTTTCTTGAATTGGACTCCAAGGCTGACAGAATTTCGCAGTCAGTGCTGGAGAGAAGGAAGGTGCCGGGAAAGCAGCCACGCCATGCTGTTTGTGGCTCTAATCAGGGTATATCCGAGGCCTCTTGGAGATGCTCCAAGGCTGGGCCTGGGCAGCTGGAGGAGGGGCTGTGGCTCAGGGGGAAAGCCCCTGTTTTGCAGGCAGAAGGTCCCAGGGACAATGGCAAACACCTCCAGTCTGCCTCTTTCACGGGCCATGGTTAACTCTGGCTGTGGTTAAACCCTACCCCCCAAATGGGCAACAGTTACTCCTATTGGCTCACTCCAGAATCATTCATTTGCATCACTTTGTTACAAGTTGTTACATGCCTAGCATCCTGATTGGCCAGTTCTTCCAGGCTTCAGGATCCTGGTTTGCAAGGAGTGCCTGTCTCAAGCTCAGGCAACAAGACCCCAGTACAGCACAATACATAACAAGACTGACCTTGATGGAGTAATGCTCTGACAGTAGAAGGTATCTTCATGTGTGTTCCCATGTGACTAATGCCTGCCAAGTCCCCACGTCCGCCTCTTTCCCGGGCCATGGTTAACTTTGGCCGTGGTTAACCCCCCCTCCCAAAGCGGATAACAATTACTCCTATTGGCTCACTTTAGAATCCTTCATTTGCATCACTTTGTTACAAGAAGTTACAAGAAGTTGTTACCTGCCTAGCATCCTGATTGGCCAATTCTTCCAGGATCTTGGTTTGCAAGGAGTGCCTGTCTCAAGCTCAGACAACCTATTGTACCATAGAGTTTTCCCTTCCAAGATGCTAGAGCATCCAGGAAAAACCATAGGGTATTCCCAGAAACGCCTAGAGTGGCCAGCGCACGACATCACTCGCAGAAGACGACATCACACTGGCAACATTGGGGGAGTTTCCCCCCTCCCGTGGGCCCTCTCACCAAGAGCTGTCAAAGAGACCACTCACCCACACTTGCAAAGAGCGTTGAATGGACTGGCCTTTGAAATGCTTTTGGTGAGAGGGCAGAGCAGGCCAAACCGGGTACATGCTTCCCCCCCTCCAGGGGCGTAGGGCAGTTTAAATCTTGCAGAAGGGGAGGGGGAGGTCATTGTTGGGGGTGGGGCTGTGTCAAGAACATGATGTCATTGTGTTGGGCCAGGAGGAAGAAGACTTAGCAACCCTAAGACCCCTGACCCACAGTGAAAATCATGCAAATTAAGGCCAGCAGTAAAGAACAAGGAAACGGAACAGGGAAAGGGGAGTTTTGTGCAACACTGCAATAATGTGCTGTCGGCTCGAGAGAATCCAACAACTTGACAGAATCTAAAATCCCTGCAACTTCTCTGTCCCTGATTGTCTAACATTTTTTTTTTTCCTGTAACCTGGAAGTTTCCCCATCAATCCACCGATGGACTCTGTGTCCAAATACCACCCCAGAGAATTGCTGAAGAAGGAGGAAGTAACTACCTGGTTTGGAGTGGCCGTGACCACAGCCTCTATTCAGTTGTGGGTGGAAAGAGAAACTTCCTGACCCCAAAGTACCTAGAAGTGTTACCCCATGGCATGCAAAGGCAAGAACCACAGCAGAAGACTCTGAAGAGGAACCACCACGGCAGTGGATGTAGAAACTGTTGTAGAGTTAGACCACGGTGGGGAACCATTTTTTCTGCCAAGGGCCATATGGATATTTATAACATCATTCGCAGGCCATAAAAAATTATCAACTTTAAAAACTGTGCTCCACCGAGGAAGAATGATTCAGGCCAGCAAAATTAATGCAAATATCCATTTGTTTTATTTGAAGTCATGTGGGGAGGGCCTAATCTGGCACACACACACACACACACACCCGGCCTGCCGCCCTAGACAAATGCATAGATCCAGGGCTTTTTTGTAGAAAAAGCCCAGCAGGAACTCAGTAGCATATTAGACCACATCCCCGAATATTGTCATACTAGGTCACACCGTTTGGGATAATCAAGTGCAAACTGAACTACAAAAGTAACTTCTCCAGGCCCACATGGCTCAGTTCAGTCCAGCAATCCCAAAGGGCCACACCAAGTGACCTCAAGGGCCATATATGGCTCCCGGGATGGAGGTTCCCCACCCCTGAGTTAAGAACAAAAGAGAAGCCATGTTGGATCAGGCCAATGGCCTATCCAGTCCAACATTCTGTGTCACATAAGAACATCAGAGAAGCCCTGTTGGATCAGGCCAATGGCCCCTCCAGTCCAACACTCTGTGTCACATAAGAACATCAGAGAAGCCCTGTTGGATCAGGCCAATGGCCCCTCCAGTCCAACACTCTGTGTCACATAAGAACATCAGAGAAGCCCTGTTGGATCAGGCCAGTGGCCCATCCAGTCCAACACTCTGTGTCACATAAAAACATCAGAGAAGCCCTGTTGGATCAGGCCAATGGCCCCTCCAATCCAACATTCTGTGTCACACAGTGGCCAATATATGTGTGTGTACACACACACACACACACACACATACTGTGGCTAATAGCCACTGATGGACCTCTGCTCCATATTTTTATCCAATCCCCTCTTAAAAGCTGCCTATGCTTGTAGCCGCCGCCACCTCCTGTGACAGTGAATTCCACATGTTAAGCACCCTGTGGGTGAAGAAGGACTTCCTTTCATCCGTTTTAACCTGACTGCTCAGCAATTTCATTGAATGCCCACGAGTTCTTGTGAGAAAGGGAGAAAAGTACTTCTTTCTCTACTTTCTCCATCCCATGCATAATCTTGTCAACCTCTATCATGTCACCCCGCAGTCGACGTTTCTCCAAGCTAAAGAGCTCCAAGTGTTTTAACCTTTCTTCATAGGGAAAGGGTTCCAAACCTTTAATCATTCCAGTTGCCCTTTTCTGCACTTTTCCCAATGCTATAATATCCTTTTTGAGGTGCAGTGACCAGAATTGTACACAGTATTCCAAATGAGAACACACCATCGATTTATACAGGGGCATTATGATACTGGCTGATTTGTTTTCAGTTCCCTTCCTAATAATTCCCAGCATGACGTTGCCCTTTTTTATTGCAAACGCACACTGTCTTGACATTTTCAGTGAGTTATCTACCACGACCCCAAGATCTCTCTCTTGGTCAGTCTCTGCCAGGTCACACCCCATCAACTTCTATTTGTAGCTGGGATTCTTGGCCCCAATGTGCATTACTTTGCACTTGGCCACACTGAACATCATCTGCCACGTTGATGCCCACTCACCCAGCCTCAACAGATCCCTTTGGAGTTCCTCACAATCCTCTCTGGTTCTCACCACCCTGAACAATTTAGTGTCATCTACAAATTTAGATGATTCATTGGGCATATTGCTGAACCAAGGTAGGAGGGGGTTTGCATTCCAGGGAAGGACTCCAGAACTGGGGTGTGGAAGGAAGGAACTGAGCTTGTGGGACCCCTGGCCCTTCTAAAATGGGTGAGAATGAAGCAAAACTGGGGTGGGTGCTTTGACGCAGAAGGGCAACCATCAGCCACTAATAGTGGGCTTACCAGCCCCAGCTGGCATTTGAGACATGCACAGACAACGGCCCTTTCCACATCTCCCCAGATGCAGGCAAAACATATGTTAACTTGGGACGGATCCAGGATTGTGGCCTGGGCCAGCAATGGTTGTTGCTGAAAACAAACAAGAAGGTGGAGGCTTTATTACTGGACCATGTCCCAAGCATTGTGCCCCTAATGGGTTTGTTGTGCTTGTCCCTAGTAGGAAATTGCCTTGTGAGCAACCGCTCCTTTGTGCAAATTGTCATCTCGGTGTTACTTCACTGGTCAGGTTTTGGCTCAAGATCTTAAGGAAGTCCCTCTCCAAGAAGGGTTTATAGCCCAGCGCGGCTGAATGCTTGGCACTTGGAGGGAGGTTCCAACCTCGCCATGAGAACCGGACTTCTTCTTCTCCTCTCGGGGCTCTTGGCTCTTTGGGCTGAGCTGCCCTGTGCATCCAGCAAGAAACAGCTTTTTCCACTAGGAGGTAAGGAGGTCAGCCAGAGAATGGCTGCATCAGCCCTCTCCGTCTAGACAAATCCAGATGGGTCTCTGGGTTAGTCTCTCTCTTTTTTTTCCGGGGGCATCTATCTATCTATCTATCTATCTATCTATCTATCTATCTATCTATCTATCTATCTATCTATCTATCTATCTATCTATCTATCTATCTATCTATCTATTTATCTATCTATCATCTATCTATCTATCTATCTATCTATCTATCTATCTATCTATCTATCTATCTATCATCTATCTATCTGTCTGTCTGTCTGTCTGTCTGGAAGCAAGAAAAAACTGGATGAAATTCTCTGTTTGGTTGGACACTCAAGAGTCTTAAAATTCTCCGGTGTGATCTGATTTCTTTTTCTTTTTCCTGTGCTTATATTACAATATTTACCTTTAATCAAATTTTCAAATTTATTTTGAATAAAATTGGTAAGCTACTAGAATATAGCTAGAGATTTATATTATATAACTTTAAAATGGAATATATATATACACACACACACACACACACATGGTTTAGATTAAAATAATAAGAGATAACATATGTTAAGAAAATATGGTAGAACGATCCTTTGGATTTTGGAAGGTATTTTATAAAAATAAGACTATCTATCTATCTATCTATCTATCTATCTATCTATCTATCTATCTATCTATCTATCTATCTATCTATCTATCTATCTCTCTATCTATCATCTATCTATCTATCTATCTATCTATCTATCTATCTATCTATCTATCTATCTATCATCTATCTATCTATCTCTCTATCTATCATCTATCTATCTATCTATTTATCTATCTATCATCTATCTATCTATCTATCTATCTATCTATCTATCTATCATCTATCTATCTATCTATCTATCTATCTATCTATCTATCTATCAATCATCTATCTGTCTGTCTGTCTGTCTAGGTTAAACAAACAAACTTTATTGAATGTTTATCAATACAGCGATGACATGGCCATACATTTTACACAGGTGCTTAAGAACATAAGAACAGAAGAGAAGCCCTGTTGGATCAGGCCAATGGCCCCTCCAGTCCAACACTCTGTGTCACATAAGAACATAAGAGAAGCCAGGTTGGATCAGGCCAATGGCCCCTCCAGTCCAACACTCTGTGTCACATAAGAACATAAGAGAAGCCATGTTGGATCAGGCCAATGGCCCCTCCAGTCCAATACTCTGTGTCACATAAGAACATAAGAGAAGCCCTGTTGGATCAGGCCAATGGCCCATCCAGTCCAACACTCTGTGTCACACAGTGGCCAAAAATTTTTATATATACACACACACTGTGGCTAATAGCCACTGATGGACCTCTGCTCCATATTTTTATCTAAACCCCTCTTGAAGGTGGCTATGCTTGTGGCCGCCACCACCTCCTGTGGCAGTGAATTCCACATTTGGGTGAAGAAGTACTTTCTTTTATCCATTTTAACCTGTCTGCTCAGCAATTTCATCGAATGCCCATGAGTTCTTGTATTGTGAGAAAGGGAGAAAAGTACTTCTTTCTCTACTTTCTCCATCCCATGCATTATCTTGTAAACCTCTATCATGTCACCCCGCAGTCGACGTTTCTCCAAGCTAAAGAGCCCCAAGCGTTTCAACCTTTCTTCATAGGGAAGGTGTTCCAACCCTTTAATCATTCTAGTTGCCCTTTTCTGGACTTTCTCCAATGCTATAATATCCTTTTTGAGGTGTGGCAACCAGAACTGCACACGGTACTCCAAATGAGACCGCACCATCGATTTATACAGGGGCATTATGATACTGGCTGATTTGTTTTCAATTCCCTTCCTAATAATTCCCAGCATGGCGTTGGCCTTTTTTTATTGCAAACGCACACTGTCTTGACATTTTCATTTTTCATTTTTAGGTGCTTCTCACCTGCCAGCAGCTGCAAGTACTCTTTTGTGTTGCCTCTAGAGAGCAGGAGCAAAAGTAAAGCAGAACCCAAGATTGCTGCTGTCGCTGTAACATCAACCCTCTATTGTAATATATATATATGAACATATGAACATATGAAGCTGCCTTATACTGAATCAGACCCTTGGTCCATCAAAGTCAGTATTGTCTTCTCAGACTGGCAGCGGCTCTCCAGGGTCTCAAGGTGAGGTTTTTCACACCTATTTGCCTGGACCCTTTTTTGGAGATGCCAGGGATTGAACCTGGGACCTTCTGCTTCCCAAGCAGATGCTCTACCACTGAGCCACCGTCCCTCAAAAAGGGGGGGGGGAAGGCTAAACGTGGTAGGCAAACACACAGCCAGGGTTACCTAAACGGTACGTATGAACATATGAAGCTGCCTTATACTGAATGTTGCCATGAATGATATATATTCATGATGAATATAATGTTGCCAATTGTTGTTAAATTCTGGCGTCTAGTGTTTTTTGTTAATACTACAGATATTAAATTGTTTGTTTCAAAATGTAGAGTAGGAAGCCAAGATTTGAAGTAACAGTTGTTACTTCTATCCAGTTTTCCCTTTTGTTTCAAAATCCCAGTTGGGGGCAGGGGATCCCTTGGTTTGGAGGCCCTTCCCCCACTGCAGGGTCATCAGAAAGCAGGGGGAGGGAAATGTCTGCTGGGCACTCCATTATTCCCTAAGGAGATCGATTTCCTTTGGGTATAATGGAGAATTGATCCATGGGCATCTGGGGCTCTGGGGGGCGGGTGTGTGTGTTTTGAGATAGAGGCACCAAATTTTCAGCATAGCATCCGGCGCCTATCCCCAAAATAACCTCCAAGTTTCAAAAGGATTGGACCAGGGGATACAATTCCATGGGCCCCCAAAGAAGGTGCCCCTATCCATTATTTCCAGTGGAGGGAAGGCATTTAAAAAGGTGTGCTGTCCCTTTAAATGTGACGGCCAGAACTCCCTGTGGAGTTCAATTATGCTTGTCACAGCCTTGTTCCTGGCTCCACCCTCAGTGTCTCCTAGCTCCACCCCCAAAGTCCCAGATATTTCTTGAATTGCACCCGGCTATCATATTCAGATGAGCTATCCCACTCCTGAAGCCAGCATATCCATCTCCCCTGCTGTAATGTACTGAGTTGCGAGATGGTTCGAAGGCAACATGCTTTATTCAGTGGTACATTACAAGAGAGAGAACATGCGGGCTGGGTCCCGCTTATATACATTCCCCGGAACTGCCCCCCAGTCTGACCCGTCCAATCCCGACCAGTCAAACTTCCCGCCACAGATCTCGATGGGCGGGGCGTCTAGCGAGCTACATCCAGGGACCCGTGGGGTCACCTCTGTAGCGATCGCCATGCGGTACATCGGCTTATGTTTCAAGACATAACACCTGCCAAGGGAGAAAGAACAAAGACTCAAGAAGGGGGGCAGAGAGGGGGGTTGGGAATGGGAGCTTTGGGCCACCCTTGCCTGGTGAACATGTGGTTGTTTTGTTCCAAAGAAGCCAGGGAGGTACCCTTCTCGACCAGGGCTCTCTGATTCAGAGAGAAGGGTAGGGTATAAATCTAAGGTCTTCTTCTTCTTCTTCTTCTTCTTCTTCTTCTTCTTCTTCTTCTTCTTCTTCTTCTTCTTCTTCTTCTTCTTCTCCCAGTCAAGCCCTCTAACCACCAGACTGCACTGCCTGAGCTGCCCTACCTGTTTCCGTAGCCTTCTTCCACAGTGGGGTCCAACTTCGCATTCACAGCTTCTCATGTCTTCCAGAAAAACCCGGTGAATGTCCCAAGTTCAAAATCGCCCCTGGGCGGCCATGCAGCAAGCCGTGCCGTTGGGACCAGGACTGCAAAGGGGCCCTGAAGTGCTGCCCAATAGGTTGTGGCACCATCTGTTTCGCACCAGGTAAGATGAGCGGGCAGAACCCCTGGCAGACCCTGGCATGAGCTTTCTATTAATCCAGATGCAAGGAACAGGCCTCCTTTCCAGATACGTTTTTGTGTCTGCTTAATGAAGAAAAAAAACAAGCAACAAGATAGTTAATTTTTGGCTAAAATGAGTATTATAAACATATGCAGTCTTGACACCCCACATTTCTTATGAAGACCTCACAGTCTCTCTGCTCTGTTGTTGGCCCTCCAGAGGAACTGGCTGGCCACTGTGTGAGACAGGAGGCTGGACTAGATGGACCTTCACTGGTCTGACCCAGCAGGGCTCTTCTGATGTTCTTCTCAGGGGAAGGCCTCGGCCTCTCTGCCCTATTGTTGGCCCTCCAGAGGAACTGGTTGGCCCCTGTGTGAGACAGGAGGCTGGACTAGATGGACCCTCCTTGGTCTGATCCAGCAGGGCTCTTCTGATGTTCTTATGAAGGCCTCAGCTTCTCTGCCCTTTTGTTGGCCATCCAGAGGAACTGGTTGGCCTCTGTGTGAGAAAGGATGTTGGATGAGGAGGATCTTCACTGGTCTGACCCAGCAGGGATCTTCTAATGTACTCCTCCACCAAGAGCTTTAGGAAATAATAACAATGGCAACTTCTTGGGTCACATGGTGCATCCAGTCAAACTTCTGTCTCCTTTGAGGACCCCACAGTGTTCTTGAGCCTTCTGTAACCCTCAGAGTACACCAGGGAGCCCCATCAGAGGTAACTAATAACAAACCCACAGAAGACAGCAAGCTGAGTGGCTCTCTTTCCCTGACTCGTCTGCTTTCGCTCTTCTACAGGTGCCTCATAGCCCCGAGACCCATGGGCCTTGGAGGGAAAGCACTTGGAAGAGCAGTACTGATATTGTTCCACCCTGGTATATGCCTGCATTGAGATGCTGAGTTGCTCCCCTCATCGACCAGAGGCCCTGTCCTCTCAGTCTGGCGTTCCTGCGTTCTTGCTTCCCCGGCTTGGGAGCCCTCCACACCTTGGTAGCTCCCATCACCACCACCCCTCCCCATAACTCTTCTCCCTGTGAGCAGAACAATGCTAGCCCCATCTGTCTTCTGGCCAGAGGGGCTTGAGCAATTGTCCTTGCTTGTTCAGTGTGCGATGCTCTCTTATCACTGTATCACTGTGGGTGAATCAGTTCTGAAGACAGTCCAGCAGTTCAGCTACCTGGGGTGCATCATCTCCTCAGATGCCAAGATCGACAAGGAGATTGACAACAGGCTGGCAAAGGCAAACCGTGCATTTGGCCGACTGCACAAAAGAGTGTGGAGCAACAAGCATTTGAAAAAAGGCACAAAGATCAATGTTTACAAAGCGGTTGTGATGACAACCCTCATCTATGGCTCCGAATCGTGGGTTTTATACCGTCATCACCTGCGACTCCTTGAGCGCTTTCATCAGCGCTGCCTTCGCACCATCCTCAACATCCACTGGAGTGACTTTGTGACCAACACTGAAGTCCTCAAGCGGGCAGAGGTTACCAGCATCGAGGCACTGCTGTTGAAGACGCAGCTGCGCTGGGCAGGGCATATTTCTAGGATGGAAAACCACCGCCTTCCCAAGATTGCCCTGTATGGCGAACTCTCCACCGGCCATCGAAATAGAGGGGCACCAAAGAAGAGGTACAAGGACTCCTTGAAGAAATCCCTTAGCACCTGTCACATCAACCATCACCAGTGGTCTGACCTAGCCTCAGATCGCAAAGCATGGAGGCACACCATCCACCAGGCTGTCTCTTCCTTTGAGAACACGCGCATAGCTGGTCTTGAGGACAAAAGGAGATTGAGGAAGAATCGCACTGCTACAGGACCAACCCTAAATCAGACTTTTCCCTGCAGCCGCTGTGGCCGGACCTGCCTGTCCCACATTGGTCTTGTCAGCCACCAGCGAGCCTGCAGCAAACGTGGACTATTGCACCCTTCTTAAATCTTCGTTCGCGAAGCCAAGCCGAGAGAGAGAGAGAGAGCTCTCTTAATAAACGTGGGTTGCTCATACCTGCCGATGCAGTTTTTTGGGTTGGTATCCTAGGAGGGACGGTGGCTCAGTGGCAGAGCATCTGCTTGGGAAGCAGAAGGTCCCAGGTTCAACCCCTGGCATCTCCACTAAAAAAGGGTCCAGGCAAATAGGTGTGATAAACCTCAGCTGGAGACCCTGGAGAGCCATGAATGGGGCTCAGGGGCAGAGCATCTTCTTGGTAAGCAGAAGGTCCCAGGTTCAATCCCCGGCATCTCCAGCTAAAAAGGGTCCAAGCAAATAAGTGTGAAAAACCTCAGCTGGGGACCCTGGAGAGCCATGAATGGGGCTGTGGCTCAGTGGCAGAGCATCTTCTTGGTAAGCAGAAGGTCCCAGGTTCAATCCCCGGCATCTCCAGCTAAAAAGGGTCCAGGCAAATAGGTGTGAAAAACCTCAGCTTGAGACCCTGGAGAGCCGCTGCCCGTCTGAGTAGACAATACTGACTTTGATGGACTGAGGGTCTGATTCAGTATAAGGCAGCTTCATATGTTCATATGTCTTCTCCCAAACTGCTGAGAGTCCCTGGGCCAAAGACTGCTGCTGAGTGAGACTCTCTGCTCAGTGGGTGTATGAAGGTTTTAATTAATTAATTAATTAATTAATTAATAGAAGTGGTTTGTCCCTTTCTTGCTAATCTTTCTTTATCCCAAGTTTCTTTCATTTCCTTAGTCTATGCAAATTGGAAACTCACCCGTCATAAACCCTGGTGAAAATTTGGCATGGAGCTTTCATTCTGGGCCTTTCAAGTTCTCAAAAACTGTCCCTGGGCTAAAAGAGACTAGGCTATATTCCACCACAGCAAGAGCCTTCTTGGTGGCAGCCCCAAGAATCTGGAACTCCCTCCTATAAAGGAGGGTGTGGAATTGTTTTCTGGCCCCCAGAAGGTAGGACCAGAACCATTGGGTTGAAATTAAATCAAAAGAGCTTCCGGCTCAATATTAGGAAGAACTTCCTGACCGTTAGAGCGATTCCTCAGTGGAACAGGCTTTCTCCTCGGGAGGTGGTGGGCTCTCCTTCCTTGGAGGTTTTTAAACAGATGCTAGATGGCCATCTGACAGCAATGAAGACCCTGTGAATTTAGAGATTTGTGAGTTTCCTGCATTGGGCAGGGAGTTGGGCTAGATGACCCTGGAGGTCCCTTCCAACTCTAGCATTCTATGCTTTAACTGGGTTCTCCTTCCTTGGAGGTTTTTCAACAGAGGCTGGATGGCCATCTGACAGCAATGAGGGTCCTGTGAATTTAGGGGTAGGTGTTTGTGAGTTTCCTGCATTGTGCAGGGGGTTGGACCAGCTGACCCTGGAGGTCCCTTCCAACTCTAGGATTCTATGAATGGTTTTGCTAAACATGCTCAGTTGGATTCACATCAACACTTAGCTATCCTGGGGAAAGGGCTGCTTTTAAAAAAATATTGCCTCTGCTAGACTTTCACCAGAACGCAGCAACTTTCCCTACTTGTGGGGCATGCCTGCCCACTCCAAACCCCACCACCTCAAAACGGGCTGCTGGGTGAGGGGGGCCAAATCAGCCAGTTCCCCCCCCCCTTCAAATGACTCACCAGAGCAGTCCCACAGCAGAGGCAGAGAAAGCCGGTGGACGAAGCGGAGATTGGATTGATACCCAACCCTTCACTACCCGAAAGAGTCTCAGCGCAGCTTCCCATCTCCTTTCTCTTCCGCTCTCCACTACAGACACCCTGTGAGGCAGGTGGAGCTGAGAGAGCTCTGACAGAAACTGCTTTTGAGAGGAACTGCTGTGAGAGAGCGTGTGACTGATTTGTAGAACATTTGTTGTGTGTGTGTGTGTGTGTGTGTTTCCAACTCTATATTCAACTTGCTAATACATGTCTTGGTTTTTTTCCTTATTAAATTCTTCTCTTTAAACCAGTGCCTGTCTGTTTCTGAGAATCTGCACACCCTTCTGAGACATTAGATCAAATCTTGGACCCTGGTACACCCTGTGCAGAAGGATCTCTGCAACAATTGTATTTGTATAGGCTTCTGACAGGGTGAATAGGGACACTTCGATAGCCAGGGTGCATTCAGATGCAAGCCATTTAGGCAGCAGCGCCAGCTGGGGAAGGGGCAGACCGGGGGGGGGGCTTGGCAGGCGTTAGTCGCATGGGAACACACACGCAGCTGCCTTCTACTGCCTGATCCTCACTCCATCAAGGGCAGTCTTGTTATGTATTGTGTTATACTGGGGCCTTGTTGCCTGAGCTTGGGACAGGCTGCTTGCAAACCAGGATCCTGAAGCCTGGAAGAATTGGCCAATCAGGAGGTTAGGCAAGTAACAACTTGTAACAAAGTGATGCAAATGAAGGATTCTGGAGCGAGCCAATCAGGATGCTAGGCATATAACTACTTGTGATGCAAATGAAGGATTCTGGAGTGCGCCAATAGGAGTAACTCTTGCCTGCTAGGGGGGGGCGTGGTTAACCGTGGCCAGAGTATATATAATGAGTGGAGTGCCTGTGCTATTTGTGGCTGTTTTTTCTTGCAATAGAGTGTTCTTGGTTGATTCAGAGCTGACTAAACTCACTTAACAATAACTCTTGTCCACTCTGACTGGCCGTGCCTCTCCAGGGTCTCAGCTAGAGGCCTTTAGCACTGCATACTACTTGGTGCTTTTAAACTGGAGGTGTTTGCCATTGTCCCTGGGACCTTCTGCCTGCAAAACAGGGGCTTTCCCCCTGAGCCACAGCCCCTCCTCCAGCTGCCCAGGCCCAGCCTTGGAGCATCTCCAAGAGGCCTCGGATATACACCCTTATTAGAGCCACAAACTGAATGGCATGGCTGCTTTCCCGGCACCTTCCTTCTCTCCCAGCACTGACTGCGAAATTCTACCAGCCCTAGATTTTTGCCTTCAGCTTCTCTGCAGCTCGATGTGTCAACATCACCCTCTGGTGGCAAAGAAGAGCTGTCTCCTCACTGGTGACTTTGCTGCAATAGATTAAGGTTGTGATCCCCCCGGAAGGGACAATTTCTGCTGACTGCATCTCAGTGGAACAGGATCCAGGCCTCATTTTGGGCAGGAGCTCACAGGAGCGGAGCTCCAGAACCTCTAAATGTTATTGTGCTCTTTCTTTCTTAAAAAGGTTAGAATCATAGTTGGAAGGGACCCCCAGGGCCATCGAGTCCAACCCCCTGCACAAGGCAGGAAACTCACAAACCCCTCCCCCTAAATTCACAGGATCTTCATTGCTGTCAGAGGGCCATCCAGCCTCTGTTTCAAAACCTCCAAGGAAGGAGAGCCCACCACCTCCCAAAGAGGAAGCCTGTTCCACTGAGGAATCGCTCTAACAGTCAGGCAGTTCTTGCTAATGTTGAGCCAGAAACTCTTCTGATTTAATTTCAACCCGTTGATTCTGGTCCTGCCTTCTGGGGCCACAGAAAACAATTCCACACCATCCTCTATAGGACAGCCCTTCAAGGACTTGAAGATGGTGATCCTATCACCTCTCAGCCGCCTCCTCTCCAGGCTAAATATGCCCAGCTCCTTCAACCTTTCTTCATAGGACTTGGTCTCCAGACCCCTCACCATAAAGGTAGTCCCCTGTGTAAGCACCAGTTGTTTCCAACTCTGGCGTGACACCGCATCACGACATTTTCACAGCAGACTTTTTACAGGGGAGGGCGGGAAACAAATTATTATTATTGTTTGCCATTGCCTTCCCCAGTCATCTACACTTCCACCCAGCAAGCTGGGTACTCATTTTACTGACCTTGGAAGGATGGAAGGCTGAGTCACCCTTGAGCCGGCGACCTGAATCACCATTACCTTTCTTTCTTACTCCCACTCCCCCCCAAAAAATACTTGCTTCTGGGCTCCATTCTTAAAACCCTCTGTGAGAATTTTGCGGAGCTCTAAGATTCGACAAACTTTCTAATATTTCCCCCCCTCCAAAGATGGGGACATAACCAAAGCATATCAAGCAGACAAATAGAAATCTTTATCCTGCCACTGTGGCCGCATAGGAGAAAGAAATTCAAAAATATGATGGGAGTAAGGTTTTATAATTCTAATTCAAGAAGCATTTGAAGGTAGATGCTGAGCTGATATAATTTAGTACGCCTTCTGGTGATGTCAGGGGTGCGCGGCATATGCAAATGAGTTGTGCTAATGAGCTCCAGCACCTCTTTTTCCATGCAATGACCCCGGATGGTATCCACTAGGCAGGCCAAGACTCAGCAACCGGGTGGGAATTGGAGCTACGAAAGGAGGCCTATTATTAATGCCCCCTGAATCTGTCCCTGCATGTTGGCATACACCGTTTCCTTGCATGCTCTTGGCAAACACTGTTGCAACAAAAACAAAGAGACACCAAGGAAGGACACAACTCAGCCAAAATATTCCCGGGAAGGAGGGAGGGAGGGTTTGGGGGCTCTGCTATTCTATTGTCTCCTATAGAAATAATAATAGGTCCCTTTAAAATTTAAATAGGTCCCTTTAAAATGTAAAGTGACCTAGTGCCACAAACAGCTGTGTTGCAAGGCAAGCTTTCTCTTTTCTCCCTCCCCAGCCCATGTGCCCCCACTCCTTTAGGGGTCTCGAGAGCCTTCCCACCCCCCAATTTCCTCCCTGCTTGCAGCCCTCCCAGCCTACATGTGCAGCTAGCAGCTGAGCTGCTCTTTCCCTGACTTGCCTGGTGCTGCAACTTCTGGCGTCGTTGCCAAGTTTGCCTCTCTCTGCCTCTCCCCTGCAGCTTTGTCAAAGGGGCTTCTGAGAAGATGGCTACAATGGGGGCTGCAAGCAGTGGGGCAGGTGCTCTGACTCTAAGTTGAAGGCGGTGGGGATGCTTAGCCTGGAGAGGAGGCGGCTGAGAGGTGATAGGATCACCATCTTCAAGGACTTGAAGGGCTGTCCTATAGAGGATGGGGTGGAATTGTTTTCTGTGGCCCCAGAAGGCAGGACCAGAACCAATGGGTTGAAATTAAATCAAACGAATTTCCGGCTCAACATTAGGAAGGACTTCCTGACTGTTAGAGCGATTCCTCAGTGGAACAGGCTTCCTCCTTGAGAGGTGGTGGGCTCTCCTTCCTTGGAGGTTTTTCAACAGAGGCTAGATGGCCATCTGGCAGCAAGGAGGATTCTGTAAATTTAGGTGGAGGGGTTTGTGAGTTTCCTGCATTGTGCAGGGGGTTGAACTAGACGGCCCTGGAGGTCCCCTCCAACTCTTCTATGATTCTAACAGGCTTCCTCCTCGGGAGGTGGTGGGCTCTCCTTCCCTGGAGGTTTTTAAACAGAGGCTAGATGGCTATCTGACAGCAATGAAGATCCTGTGAATTTAGGGGGAGGGGTTTGTGAGTTTCCTCCATTGTGCAGGGGGTTGGACTAGATGGCCCTGGGGGTCCCCTCCAACTCTTCTATGATTTTAACAGGCTTCCTCCTCGGGAGGTGGTGGGCTCTCCTTCCCTAGAGGTTTTTAAACAGAGGCTAGATGGTCATCTGACAGCAATGAGGATTCTGTAAATTTAGGGGGAGGGGTTTGTGAGTTTCCTGCATTGTGCAGGGGGTTGAACTAGACGGCCCTGGAGGTCCCCTCCAACTCTTCTATGATTCTAACAGGCTTCCTCCTCGGGAGGTGGTGGGCTCTCCTTCCCTGGAGGTTTTTAAACAGAGGCTAGATGGCTATCTGACAGCAATGAAGATCCTGTGAATTTAGGGGGAAGGGTTTGTGAGTTTCCTCCATTGTGCAGGGGGTTGGACTAGATGGCCCTGGGGGTCCCCTCCAACTCTTCTATGATTTTAACAGGCTTCCTCCTCGGGAGGTGGTGGGCTCTCCTTCCCTAGAGGTTTTTAAACAGAGGCTAGATGGCCATCTGACAGCAATGAAGGTCCTGTGAATTTAGGGGGAGGGGTTTGTGAGTTTCCTGCATTGTGCAGGGGGTTGGACTAGATGACCCTGGAGGTCCCTTCCAACTCTATGATTCTATGATTTGTGAGGGGCCCCCCCAAAATTTCGACTGCCTAGGGGCCTCCACAGGGTTTAATCCGGCACTGGTTTTAATCCAGGTTAGGTTAATTTGGGTTAGATTAAGCAGTATCTTCTGAGAATTGTTCAATACTGGGAGGCGTTCTGCAAAAATTCTCATGTAACTAAAAGACAAGCAAGATTCTTGTTTGAAGTTTATGAATCCATAAAATCCCATAAAATTATATCACCTGGTGCCCAAGCTCCTTTCCCCTGGAAGTGCTGTTCCCCGCGTACGATTTGGAAGATCCCTCTCGCAGTACCTGGGCATCACGCAAGTTAACAGAGAGTGAAGACGCAAGAGGAATCCTGGTTGCGCACAGATACATAGTTCATGAAGAAGAAGAGAGAAACAGAGAGAATGCTCACAACTTTATTGTGGAGAAAGTGGGCAATTTCACCAGCCTCCTTCCAAAATCCTGAGAATAAGGGGTGGGGGGGGTTGTCACTCCATGAAGGCGTCCCTTCTTGAGTTTTAAAGCTTTTCTGGAGACCCTCACCCTTTCTTTTACAATAATAGGGACTGATTTATTGCATACTGCATTTCGCTGTGGAAAGAAAAGAGATGCAGTGACTGGGGGTGGGGGAGGGGAGAAGGGGGCACTTCTCCAGCTAAATCACTGCCCCTTGGAATAATCAGTATTATTGCTGAATGAGATGGACAGGGGTCGCTCTACCATGGAGCTGGCACAGGCAGCAAGACAGATTTCTGTGTAACTGTGCAGCTTGCACCTAGCCCACTGGAAGACTGCACCTTCCCTGTTTGGTGTAGTAGTTGAGAGCCAGTTTGGTGTATTGGTGAAGTGTGCCGGCTCTTATCTGGGAGAACTGGGTTTGATTCCCCACTCCTCCACTTGCAGCTGCTGGAATGGCCTTGGGTCAGCCAGAGCTCTCTTATCTGGGAGAACCGGGTTTGATTCCCCCCTCCTCCACTTGCACCTGCTGGAATGGCCTTGGGTCCGCCATAGCTCTCTTATCTGGGAGAACCGGGTTTGATTTCCCACTCCTCCACTTGCACCTGCTGGAATGGCCTTGGGTCAGCCAGAGCTCTCGTAGGAGTTGTCCTTGAAAGGGCAGCTGCTTTAAGAGCTCTCTCAGCCCCACCTACCTCACAGGGTGTCTGTTGTGGGGGAGGAAGGGAAAGGAGATTGTAGGCTGGTCTGAGACTCGAAAGGGCAGCTTCTGGGAGAGCTCTCTCAGCCCCACCCACAGGGCATCTGTTGTGGGGGAGGAAGGTAAAGGAGATTGTGAGCTGCTCTGAAATTCATAGTATAGGGAGGGATATAAAGCCAATATCTTCTTCTTTTTGTGTACAGATGTATACAGTGAGGTCTGCTGACTAGTTGACTTCCTTCAGTAGAGCACTACTTAACAGTCACAGTGATTGTTGTTTTCATCTGTGAACACTGCTGGTGAAGAGATGACCTCCTGGTGAACATAGGAACATAAGAGAAGCCCTGTTGGATCAGGACAATGGCCCCTGCAGTCCAACACTCTGTGGCGCACACAGTGGCAAAAACCCATCAGGAAGTCCACCAGTGGCTGGTTGGTTCTCTCTCTCTCTCTGTTTTCGAATGTGATCCACATCAGTGCTCAGAGAGGGCAAAAATCTTCCAGACTGTGGAGAAAGAAGCACAGCGTGAGTTGGGAGGAAGGGGGGACACTCTGAGATAGTGGGTTTCTCTCCAAGGTTGTGAGTAGGGTTGCCAATCCCCTGGTGGGGGCTGGGGATCCCCTGGTTGGGAGGCCCTCCCCCCACTTCAGGGTCATCAGAGAGCGGGGGAGGGGGTAGAATGTCTCCTGGGCACTCCATTATTCCCTATGGAGACCAATCTCCATAGGGTATTGTGGAGAAACGCCATTTTAGTCAGTGGTGGTGCTTCATTTGGCAGGGGTCAGTAAATCCCTCAGCAGGCTTTGTAGCCTTCCCCTCACTCCCCCCCTCCCTTCCAGAGCCAAACCAACAACGCTAGGGGGAAAATCTCCTAGAGAGGCAGGAAGTGCTTGTGTTCTTTGCATGTGTTAGGCAGTTGGAAGCCAGCGCTCGAGCGAGCATGTGGTGAGCAATGGAGGCTCCTGCCTGGGAGGGCCCAGGCAGGCAGACTAAGTAAGTAATTCACAAGACAGGACAAGTTTAGATCAGGGCCAGCAGGATGCGTTTATAATCAACTTTTCTTTGTATGCTGTGTGCTGTACGGGTGCTGAGCTGTGCTGTGCTAACTTTTTAAATGCAACTGTTTTTGTTTTGTTTTTGTCTTCCTATCTTTTTCTCTTTTTAAATAAATATATATTTTACTGTTTAAATGCTGGCAGTCAATCTCTGTACCACCTAGATCCCCAGACCGCTTTAGACCACGCTGTGTTAAGAAGGGGGCCCCGGGGAAGGGGGAAGGCATGCAGTTGGATAAGGTGCCAATCCTCCAGGGGTGCCCCAAAGAAGTGCTGAGGTCTCTGTGAAACCCAAGTGCAGGGTGGCAGAGGACCTGGAGGCCTAGCCTCATAGACGGAGAGGGGGATTGGGAGTCCTGTTCCTCTCAATCGGAACCCCGAGACTGAGCAGGTGGTGGCAGCGAGCCCAAGGGGCAGGAGGAGAAATAGCTCCCTCCAGGAGTTGGCGACTCCATAGGGAGCTGACGGGACCGGGTCTGAAGGCAGAATCGGGCCGGTTCCGTCACAGGTATAATGGAAAATTGATCCACAGGTAACTTGGGCTCTGGGGAGGCTGTGTTTTGAGGTAGAGGCATCAGATTTGCAGCATAGCATCCGATGCCTCTTCCCAAAATCTCCTCCAGTTTTTGAAAGGATTGGACCCAGTGGTCCAATTCTGTGAGCCCCCAAACGGTGCCCCTATCCTTCATTATTTCCAAAGGAGGGAAGGCATTTAAAAGGCGTGTGTTCCCTTTAAATGCGATGGCCGGAACTCCCTTTGGAGTTCAATCGTGCTTGTCACAACCTTGCTCCTGGCTCCACCCCCAATGCCTCCGGGCTCCACCCCCAAAGTCCCCAGATATTTCCTGAATTGGACTTTACAACCCTACTTGTGAGGCAGAGGATCAGATGTGCTGTCCATGAGCAGTGCCTCTTGGCCTCCAGTGGCATATTGCATTCTCATGGGGTGGGAACAGACTCTCAGAACCCCAAAGGAGCCTGTCACAAGATAAAACGCTCCCTTACCTGGACTCCCGCAGGCCAAGAGGCACTCCAGTCTGGTGCCAAATCGGTTGTTGTTGCCGTGGCAGCCTCCATAGGCAAACGTCTGGCACAACTTAGAGGTGGAGTTGTGGTAGTAGTGTTTAAAGTCGGCCAGACACGGCCCTGTTTCCGGGGGCAGCTTGCAAACCTCTGTAGCTGCAGAAGGGAAGGAGAGAGAAGGACTTGGTCTCCAGACCCCTCACCATCTTCGTCACCCTCCTCTGGACCCGTTCCAGCTTGTCTAGATCCTTCTTAAAATGTGGTGCCCAAAACTGAACACAAGACTCCAGGTGAGGTCTTACCAGAGCAGAGTAAAGCGATACCATCACATCACGTGATCTGGACACTAGACTTCTGTAGATACAGCCCAAAATTGCTTTTGCCTTTTTAGCCACTGCATCACACTGTTGGCTCATGTTCAGCATATGATCCACTAAGTCCCCTAGATCCTTTTCGCACATACTACTGCTAATATAGCATATAACTACTGCTATATTATCCAGAGCTTTCCCGGTCAGGGCTTCTGAAAATACTAGGGTTACAGTAAAAACCCAGGTCATATTTCCCCTGGCATCAGTTGTCTATTATCTGGTTGATATGTCTTCCTTTGCAGGAACAATTCTAAATCCTCTTCCTCAGGGGAGAAAAAAAAAATGTGTTGCCACTGTAAAGGTAAGCAGGAATTGCCTCCAAGTAGGTAGACATATTTGAATATTTTGTTTTAAACATGTGGACTCTTCAATCAGTAAGTTTTACTAAGTATGAATTATTAGAAAAACTCTGTGCCACAGCTCAACTTGAAATTGCTAATTGGGAATCTTCTACATCATTGTCTACTTCGAACTGGCTTATTAGTTCATGATGGTGTGGAATTGTGTTCTGTGGCCCCGGAAGGTAGGACCAGAACCAATGGGTTGAAATTAAATCAAAAGAGTTTCCGGCTCAACATGAGGAAGAACTTCCTGACCAATAGAGCGATTCCTCAGTGGAACAGGCTTCCTCGGGAGGTAATGGGTTCTCCTTCCTTGGAGGTTTTTCAACAGAGGCTAGGTGGCCATCTGACAGCAATGAGGATCCTGTGGATTGAGGGGGAGGGGCTTGTGAGTTTCCTGCATTGTGCAGGGGGTTGGACTAGATGGCCCTGGAGGTCCCTTCCAACTCTAGAATTCTATGATTCTATGAAATTTGTGTATTAGACAAAATAACTGATTCTCTTACTCAACAGGATTCAGACTCTTATAACTCTAGATTTATATGACCGTTTTCGCACTCAGCTAACCTCGCAGTCACAATCCTGTTCCCTCCGCAGCATCCGGTCGGATTTCACACCATCTGCGCCGGAGTTACAGGAAGTGCCACAGCTTTTGCATAGCAAACGTAAACCGCTAAAACCCAGTTTACGTTTGCTACGCAGAAGCTGCGGCACTTCCTGTAACTTCGGCGCAGATGGTGGGAAATCCGACCGGACGCTGCGGAGGGAACAGGATTGTGACTGCGAGGTAAGCTGTGTGCAAAAACGGTACATATACCGTATATGGTTTCCTTTTCTAGAGTATCTTGCAACAAATGATCAATATTTTGCGTTACTTGAAGCAATTAATGCTATTTATTAGTTTAATTTTGCCTTAGATTCCTTACAGTTTTCTGAGAGACATTCGTAATTTTGTCTAGTGCAACACCTAATTTAAGTTTTTCCATGTGTAACATTCAGCTCGAATAGCAGGTTTGTAATATCTTTTGAAGTCCAATAAAATTTATTTTTAAAAAAATAAATAAATAAATAGTAGGTAGAGCTTATGACCATTCAGAAAAGGTTTTGTCTGGGTAAGTATTGTTCAAATATTGTCCAAACAGTGTATTGTTGGAACTTTGTCTAGGGCAGTGATGCTCTGTATTCTTGGTGCTGTGGGGGCAACAGTGGGAGGGCTTCTAGTGTCCTGGCCCCACTGATGGACCTCCTGATGGCGCCTGGTTTTTTGGCCACTGTGTGACACAGGATGTTGGACTGGATAAGCCATTGGCCTGATCCAAAATGGCTTCTCTTGTGTTCTTATGTCTGGGGCAGTGATGCTCTGTATTGGGAAGGGGGGGCAACAGTGGGAGGGCTTCTAGTGTCCCAGCCCCACTGGTGGACCTCCTGATGGCAATTGGGGTTTTTTGGCCACTGTGTGACACAGAGAGTTGGACTGGATGGGCCATTGGCCTGATCCAACAGGGCTTCTTTTATGTTCTTATGTGACACAGAGTGTTGGACTGGAGGGGCCATTGGCCTGATCCAACATGGCTTCTCTTATGTTCTTATGTGACACAGAGTGTTGGACTGGATGGGCCACTGGCCTGATCCAACAGGGCTTCTCTTATGTTCTTATGTGACACAGAGTGTTGGACTGGAGGGGCCATTGGCCTGATCCAACAGGGCTTCTCTTATGTTCTTATGTGACACAGAGTGTTGGACTGGAAGGGCCATTGACCTGATCCAACAGGGCGTCTCTTATGTTCTTATGTGACACAGAGTGTTGACTGGAGGGGCCATTGGCCTGATCCAACAGGGCTTCTCTTATGTTCTTATGTGACACAGAGTGTTGGACTGGAGGGGCCATTGGCCTGATCCAACAGGGCTTCTCTTATGTTCTTATGTGACACAGAGTGTTGGACTGGAGGGGCCATTGGCCTGATCCAACAGGGCTTCTCTTATGTTCTTATGTGACACAGAGTGTTGGACTGGAGGGGCCTCTGGCCTGATCCAACAGGGCTTCTCTTATGTTCTTATGTGACACAGAGTGTTGGACTGGAGGGGCCATTGGCCTGATCCAACAGGGCTTCTCTTATGTTCTTATGTGACACAGAGTGTTGGACTGGATGGGCCATTGGCCTGATCCAACAGGGCTTCTCTTATGTTCTTATGTGACACAGAGAGTTGGACTGGATGGGCCATTGGCCTGATCCAACAGGGCTTCTTTTATGTTCTTATGTGACACAGAGTGTTGGACTGGAGGGGCCATTGGCCTGATCCAACATGGCTTCTCTTATGTTCTTATGTGACACAGAGTGTTGGACTGGATGGGCCAGTGGCCTGATCCAACAGGGCTTCTCTTATGTTCTTATGTGACACAGAGTGTTGGACTGGAGGGGCCATTGGCCTGATCCAACAGGGCTTCTCTTATGTTCTTATGTGACACAGAGTGTTGGACTGGAGGGGCCATTGACCTGATCCAACAGGGCGTCTCTTATGTTCTTATGTGACACAGAGTGTTGGACTGGAGGGGCCATTGGCCTGATCCAACAGGGCTTCTCTTATGTTCTTATGTGACACAGAGTGTTGGACAGGAGGGGCCATTGGCCTGATCCAACAGGGTTCTCTTATGTTCTTATGTGACACAGAGTGTTGGACTGGAGGGGCCATTGGCCTGATCCAACAGGGCTTCTCTTATGTTCTTATGTGACAGAGTGTTGGACTGGAGGGGCCACTGGCCTGATCCAACAGGGCTTCTCTTATGTTCTTATGTGACACAGAGTGTTGGACTGGAGGGGCCATTGGCCTGATCCAACAGGGCTTCTCTTATGTTCTTATGTGACACAGAGTGTTGGACTGGAGGGGCCATTGGCCTGATCCAACAGGGCTTCTCTTATGTTCTTATGTGACACAGAGTGTTGGACTGGATGGGCCAGTGGCCTGATCCAACAGGGCTTCTCTTATGTTCTTATGTGACACAGAGTGTTGGACTGGATGGGCCATTGGCCTGATCCAACAGGGCTTCTCTTATGTTCTTATGTGACACAGAGTGTTGGACTGGAAGGGCCATTGGCCTGATCCAACAGGGCTTCTCTTATGTTCTTATGTGACACAAAGTGTTGGACTGGATGGGCCACTGGCCTGATCCAACAGGGCTTCTCTTATGTTCTTATGTGACACAGAGTGTTGGACTGGAGGGGCCACTGGCCTGATCCAACAGGGCTTCTCTTATGTTCTTATGTGACACAGAGTGTTGGACTGGATGGGCCACTGGCCTGATCCAACAGGGCTTCTCTTATGTTCTTATGTGACACAGAGTGTTGGACTGGATGGGCCATTGGCCTGATCCAACATGGCTTCTCTTACATTCTTATGTGTGGGGCAGTGATGCTCTGTATTCTTGGTGCTCTGAGGAGGGCAACAGTGGGAGGGCTTCTAGTGTCCTGGCCCCACTGGTGGTCCTCCTGATGGCCCTTGGGTTTTTTGGCCACTGTGTGACACAGAGTGTTGGACTGGAGGGGCCATTGGCCTGATCCAACGTGAGTTCTCTTATGTTCTTATGCTTTTAAACAGCCAGCTCTGCTCGGTCTCCCTGGCAGCCAAGGCCAAGAAAGTCACCTGCTCCATACCTGGACTGATTTTCCTGCAGGCCTTTTCACAGGCTCCGTGGGTCTTAAAGTTGTTTCTGTTCCCCTTGCAGCCCCCGTAGATGAAGGGCAAGCAGTTCCTTTGAGCAGGGTTGAAATAGTAATGTATAAAGGCTGCCTTGCAGGGTCCCGTCTCAGGTGGCAGCTGGCACCGCTGGCTGCGCACTGTGTGGAAGGACAAGAGAAGAGGCGAATGAGGCCATCTTACCAGACTGCTGCTGTTTCACTCCGTCCTCCTGCCAGGCTTCCCTGACAGGAGCAGCAGCGACAGAGTTCTTGCTGGGGACAGGTGCTTTGCCAGTACCTGAGTCCAGACATCCAAGGCCGCAGCCGGTGAAGCAGCACTTCTGGCTGAGGTGGCAGTCTCTGTCATCCCGGCAAGTGTCTTTGCAGGGGGCAAAGGTCTGCACAACTTCCCTCAAGGGACACACTCCAGGGTGCTCTGGAATGAGAACGGAAAAAACAATGGGCGTATTGTTGGAATTCTCTGTCTGGGGCAGTGATGCTCTCTCTTCTGGGTGCTTGGGGGGGGCACAGTGGGAGGGCGTCTAGTGCCCTGGCCTCACTGATGGACCTCCTGATGGCACCTGGGTTTTTGGCCACTGTGTGACACAGAGGGTTGGACTGGATGGGCCGCTGGCCTGATCCAACAGGGCTTCTCTTATGTTCTTGTGTCTGGGGCAGTGATGCTCTGTATTCTTGGTGCTTGGGGGAGGGGGCACAGTGGAAGGGCTTCTAGTGTCCTGGCCCCACTGATGGATCTCCTGATGGCACTTGGTTTTTGGGCCACTGCGTGACACAGAGTGTTGGACTGGACGGGCCATTGACCTGGTCCAACATGGCTTCTCTTATGTTCTTATTTCTGGGGCAGTGATGCTCTGTATTCTTGGTGCTTGAGGGGGAAACAGTGGAAGGGCTTCTAGTGTCCTGGCCCCACTGATGGACCTCCTGATGGCGCTTGGTTTTTTGGCCACAGTGTGACACAGTGTTGGAATGGATGGGCCATTGGCCTGATCCAGCACTGCTTCTCTTACTACACCACACTGCTTTTGAACTTTATATTAAAACAGCTACAGTTGGCAAGAAAAAAGCCATCTTCTTCACACATACACACCCACACACCCCTTTCTTAGCTACTATGCCAAAATCTTGAGAGCTGTACCTGCTGTCTCCCGGATCCCAATGGCACCTGGGGGTTTTGGCCACTGTGTGACACAGAGTGTTGGACCGGATGGGGGTCATGTGAGTCCAGTTCTACCACCAACCATACTATTCTCTCGAGGGAAACCATGGAGAGTCTTACAGACAGAGTCATTTTCCATGAGGGGTTCTACTTCCTCTTCCCATTCCAAGCCGGGTCAGCCCCTTTGGCTCCCCTTCCCCTCCCTCCCGTGCAGCCCAGCCTCCCCCCCACCCCCCAAAAAAAGCTGCTCAGGCAAAAGATGCCACCTCTTCCTGCAAAACAAGGATTCTGCTGGCAAAAGTGCTCCAGGAATTGTTGTGCAGTGGCCATTTGCATGTCTGTAAAATGCCCCGTGGTGCAGAGTGGTAAAGCTGCAATACTGCAGTCGGAGCCCTCTGCTCATGACCTGAGTTCCGGTGGCCTCCCATCCTTCCGAGGTCGGTCAAAGGAGTCCCTAGTTTGCTGGGGGAAAGCGTAGATGACCGGGGAAGGCAAGGGCAAACCACCCCGTCAAAAGTCTGCCGTGAAAACGTTGTGAAAGCAGCGTCACCCCAGAGTCGGAAACGACTGGTGCTTGCACAGGGGACCTTTCCTTTCCTTACAGACTGAGCGGCCCCGTGGCGCAGAGTGGTAAAGCAGCAGTACTGCAGCACTGTGGTCTGAACTCTCTGCTCACGACCTGAGTTCGACTCCGGCGGAAGCTGGATTCAGGTAGCCAGCCCAAGGTTGACTCAGCCTTCCATGGTCGGTCAAAGGAGTCCCCAGCTTGCTGGGGGGAAAGCGTAGAGGACTGGGGAAGGCAAGGGCAAACCACCCCGTAAAAAGTCTGCTGTGAAAACGTTGTGAAAGCGACGTCACCCCAGAGTCGGAAACGACTGGTGCTTGCACAGGGGACTACCTTGACCTTTAAAATGAATATTAGCAGTATTATTTTTTATGTGGTTGTTTGCCAGTGTTTAGGAGCACTTGTGGTATGTCGGGAGTGGGGTGGGGGCCCACAAAAAAGATTCTCGTTATAATCATGCTTTCAAGTATAATAAAGGTTTGCTTTCAAAGCTCTATAACTGTGTGCATGGACATTAATTAAAAAGAGGAGGGAATCAGTAAAACAAACTGAAAAGACTGTGGAAATTCAGAGACCTCCCCAGTTAATTCAGAGTCAAATTCTGGAACAATACAGGAATGGAGGGAGGGGTGTTTTTTTTCATCCCCACTCAAACCTCAGGGTTTCCCCCTCAATAGAAATCGACCTTTGAGCACTTCTGTGTCCCCGCAGCTCAGATGCACACACACACACCACCATGCTCATGACTGAGAGGCACCTGCGCACCTTCGTCGGCTTCCATACACGTCCGCAGACACCCAGAACTGCAGCACATCTTCCTTGGCAGGCCCCCGACGCAATCATAGTCACTGCTGCAATTGACAAGGCAGATGGTGGCCTGGCCGGGTTTGAGGGTCACCTTGGGGCAGTAACCACTGCGGACTGAGGGCGAGAAGGGAAGGAAGAAGATGACTGCAGATTTATCCCCTGCCCTTCTCTCTGAATCAGAGTCTCAGAGCGGCTCACAATCTCCTTTCTCTCCCTCCCCCACAACAGACACCCTGTGAGGTGGGTGAGACTGAGAGAGCTCTGACAGAAGCTGCCCTTTTAAGGACAACTCCTGCGAGAGCTATGGCTGACCCAAGGCCATTCCAGCAGCTGCAAGTGGAGGAGTGCGGAATCAAACCCGGTTCTCCCAGATAAGGGAGCTCTGGCTGACACAAGGCCATTCCAGCAGCTGCAAGTGGAGGAGTGGGGAATCCAACCCGGTTCTCCCAGATAAGGGTCCGCACACTTAGCCACCACACCAAACTGGCTCCCCAGAATGAAGATCGGTCGGTTCATAACTGGTCAAACAGCTGGAAGACTTGAAATTCCACAGAGGATTTCTGAGTTAATATTTTGTCACTGGTCTGCCAGCAAAAAGTTACTATTTTGTCACTGGTCTACCAGCAAAAAATGTACCTGTGCTATGATTTTAGTCATCTGTCTCTGATATGTTCACCCACCCATCCTCTAAGGAGTTGAGAGGCACGTCTTCTGGTTCAATTCTGGATTCTTTCAGTCCACTCAGTCTGGAGGAAGTCGACAGGACCCTTGCAGCTGTACGCCCTACGACCTGTAGGTTAGATCCGTGCCCGTCTTGGCTTATAAAGGCTAGCCAAACGTGGCTACGCGAACCACTACAGGACATCATCAATAGGTCCCTGATTGAAGGGATCTTTCCCACACCTCTTAAAGAGGCAGTGGTCCGTCCCCTCTTAAAAAAACCATCAGCAGACCCGGCCATATTGGCGAACTATCGGCCGGTGTCAAACCTTCCCTTCCTGGGTAAGGTCATAGAGCGGGCGGTGGCGACTCAGCTGCAGGGATTCCTGGAGGACACTTCCGCACTGGATCCATTCCAGTCCGGCTTTCGGCCAGGTCACGGGACGGAGACAGTTCTGGTCGCCCTCATGGATGATCTTATGCGACATCTGGATCAGGGCGGTTCTGCAGTGCTGCTGTTACTAGATCTGTCAGCCGCTTTTGACACGGTTGACCATCAGCTACTGACTGACCGCCTCACCGATGTGGGGATACAGGGATCTGCCTTGCAGTGGCTGACTTCCTTTCTCCAAGATCGGGGACAAAGGGTGGTGATAGGGGAGGAAGCATCCCAGAGGCACCCCCTTAGTTGCGGGGTGCCGCAGGGAGCGGTCCTATCCCCGATGTTATTTAATATCTATATGCGCCCCCTTGCCCAGATAGTCAGGAGGTATGGACTGGGTTGCCATCAATATGCGGATGACACCCAGCTCTACCTAATGATGGGTGGCCAGTCTGACTGTACCCCGGAAAATCTAGACCTGGCATTACAAGCCGTGGCCTCCTGGCTCAGACTGAGTCGGCTGAAACTGAATCCGACGAAGACGGAGGTTCTCTACCTGGGTCGGGGCGGTCCGGGGAGAGAGATCCAGCTGCCGGCCCTTGACGGGGTGCCACTAATACCGGTCCCCAAGGTCAAGAGCCTAGGCGTGCTCCTCGAGTCCTCCCTTACAATGGAGGCTCAGGTGGCAGCCACTGTTAGATCTGCCTTTTTCCATCTTCGGCAAGCACGGCAGCTGGCCCCTTACCTGGACCGCAGCGACCTAGCGACGGTAATCCATGCTACGGTCACCTCAAGAATAGATCACTGTAATGCTCTCTACATGGGGCTACCCCTGACGCTAACCCGGAGACTACAACTAGTGCAGAACGCTGCGGCACGGCTGTTAATGGGGCTACCACGACGGGAGCACATTCGGCCAGTGCTGAGAGAGCTGCCCTGGTTGCCTGTTGTGTTCCGAGTTCGCTTCAAGGTGTTGGCATTAACCTTTAAAGCCCTTTATGGTCAGGGACCTGCCTATCTACGGGACCGCCTTTCCCCATATATCCCCCAGAGAGCACTGCGATCAGGGACAAAAAATCTGCTGTCTGCCCCTGGCCCAAAAGAAGCCAGGCTATCCGCAACAAGATCTAGGGCCTTCTCGGTGGCAGCACCAGAACTCTGGAACACCCTCCCAGAAGCTATAAGGGCCCTGCGGGATTTGTCGGCGTTCCGCAGGGCCTGTAAGACCGAACTGTTTAGACAGGCTTTTCTGGTTGACTGAAAATGGGCTGCCACCGGACATCCTACAGAAGCTGGTGGTCATAGTCAGAACCGAATACCGCCAGACTGAATTGAGATAGCGTAATAGTTTTAAACTGATAAATGTATTATGGTTTTATATGTTTTATGGAATTGATTGTTTTTATGATACTGTAAGCCGCCCTGAGTCCGCTTGCGGAGAGGGCGGGATATAAATGCAAATAAATAAATAAATAAATAAATAAAATACTCTGCAGGGCTTTTTTTTATAGAAACAGCCCAGCAGGAACTCATTTGCATCTTAGGCCATACCCCATGATGTCACCACTGTTTCACATACAGATTTTTTGTAGAAAAAGCCCAGCAGATATTCATTTGCATTTTAGGCCACACTCCCTGATGCCTAGCCAGCCGGAACTGTGTTCCTGTGCGTTTCTGCTAAAAAAAAAAATCCCTGCTACTCTGCATTCTTGGTGCTTTGGGGGGCAACAGTGGGAGGGCTTCTGGAGTTCTAGCCCCACTGGTGGCGGAACTCCTGATGGCCACTGGGTTTTGGCCACTGTGTGACACAGAGTTTTAGACTAGATGGGCCATTGAACTGATCCAGCATGGCTTCTCTTATGTTCTTCTGTGACACAGAGTGTTGGACTGGATGGGACATTGGCCTGATCCAACAGGGCTTCTCTTATGTTCTTCTGTGACACAGAGTGTTGGACTGGAGGGGCCATTGGCCTGATCCAACAGGGCTTCTCTTATGTTCTTCTGTGACACAGAGTGTTGGACTGGAGGGGCCATTGGCCTGATCCAACAGGGCTTCTCTTATGCGACACAGAGTTTTAGACTAGATGGGCCATTGGCCTGATCCAGCAAGGCTTCTCTTATGTTCTTATGTGACACAGAGTGCAGGACTGGATGCGCCATTGGCCTGATCCAACAGGGCTTCTCTTATATTCCTATGTGACACAGAGTGTTGGACTGGATGGACCATTGGCCTGATCCAACACAGCTTCTCTTATGTTCTTATGTGACACAGAGTTTTAGACTAGATGGGCCATTGGCCTGATCCAGCATGGCTTCTCTTATGTTCTGATGTGACACAGAGTGTTGGACTGGAGGGGCCATCGGCCTGATCCAACAGGGCTTCTCTTATGTGACACAGAGTTTTAGACTAGATGGGCCATTGGCCTGATCCAGCATGGCTTCTCTTATGTTCTTATGTGACACAGAGTGCTGGACTGGAGGGGCCACTGGCCTGATCCAACAGGGCTTCTCTTATGTGACACAGAGTGTTGGACTGGAGGGGCCACTGCCCTGATCCAACAGGGCTTCTCTTATGTTCTTATGTGACACAGAGTGTTGGACTGGATGGGCCATTGGCCTGATCCAACATGGCTTCTCTTATGTTCTTATGTGACACAGAGTGTTGGACTGGATGGGCCACTGGCCTGATCCAACAGGGCTTCTCTTATGTTCTTATGTGACACAGAGTGTTGGACTGGATGGGCCATTGGCCTGATCCAACAGAGCTTCTCTTATGTTCTTATGTGACACAGAGTGCTGGACTGGAGGGGCCACTGGCCTGATCCCACAGGGCTTCTCTTATGTTCATATGTGACACAGAGTGTTGGACTGGATGGGCCATTGGCCTGATCCAACAGGGCTTCTCTTATGTGACACAGAGTGTTGTACTGGATGGGCCACTGGCCTGATCCAACATGGCTTCTCTTATGTTCTTATGTGACACAGAGTGTTGGACTGGATGGGCCACTGGCCTGAACCAACAGGGCTTCTCTTATGTTCTTATGTGACACAGAGTGTTGGACTGGATGGGCCACTGGCCTGATCCAACATGGCTTCTCTTATGTTCTTATGTGACACAGAGTTTTGGACTGGATGGGCCACTGGCCTGAACCAACAGGGCTTCTCTTATGTTCTTATGTGACACAGAGTTTTGGACTGGATGGGCCATTGGCCTGATCCAACAGGGCTTCTCTTATGTTCTTCTGTGACACAGAGTGTTGGACTGGAGGGGCCACTGGCCTGATCCAACAGGGCTTCTCTTATGTTCTTATGTGACACAGAGTTTTGGACTGGATGGGCCATTGGCCTGATCCAACAGGGCTTCTCTTATGTTCTTATGTGACACAGAGTGTTGGACTGGATGGGCCATTGGCCTGATCCAACAGGGCTTCTCTTATGTTCTTATGTGACACAGAGTGTTGGACTGGATGGGCCATTGGCCTGATCCAACAGAGCTTCTCTTATGCTCTTATGTGACACAGAGTGCTGGACTGGAGGGGCCACTGGCCTGATCCCACAGGGCTTCTCTTATGTTCTTATGTGACACAGAGTGTTGGACTGGATGGGCCATTGGCCTGATCCAACAGGGCTTCTCTTATGTGACACAGAGTGTTGTACTGGATGGGCCACTGGCCTGATCCAACATGGCTTCTCTTATGTTCTTATGTGACACAGAGTGTTGGACTGGATGGGCCACTGGCCTGAACCAACAGGGCTTCTCTTATGTTCTTATGTGACTCAGAGTGTTGGACTGGATGGGCCACTGGCCTGATCCAACATGGCTTCTCTTATGTTCTTATGTGACACAGAGTTTTGGACTGGATGGGCCACTGGCCTGAACCAACAGGGCTTCTCTTATGTTCTTATGTGACACAGAGTTTTGGACTGGATGGGCCATTGGCCTGATCCAACAGGGCTTCTCTTATGTTTTTCTGTGACACAGAGTTTTGGACTGGATGGGCCATTTGCCTGATCCAACAGGGCTTCTCTTCTGTTCTTATGTGACACAGAGTGTTGGACTGGAGGGGCCACTGGCCTGATCCAACAGGCCTTCTCTTATGTTCTTATGTGACACAGAGTGTTGGACTGGATGGGCCATTGGCCTGATCCAATAGGGCTTCTCTTAAGTTCTGCCTTCTCTTTTGTTCTCACAACAACCAAATGTAAGTTAAACTGAGAGAGTGTTTGACTGACCCAACGTGGCCGAGTGAGTTTCATGGCAACATGAGGATTTGTGGCCACATCTCTTCTCTCCTAGACCTGGTTGCTGACCACCCACAACATGATACCACCCAGATAAGATTATGCACATTAAATATATTTTGGTTTGGTTCATTTTGTTCATTGCCGGGGGTGAGGGGTAGTTTCTTATATCAGGTGCTTGGTCACTATAATATTCTGAGGATGTTTCTCTCTCAACCAATGGGGATTTAATGCCAGGAATGTTCTCCCACAGTGGAGTTATTTTAACTGTTCTGTAAACCAGGGGTGGCCAAGGGTAGCTCTCCAGATGTTTTTTGCCTAAGCTCCCATCAGCCCCAGCCGTTGGCCATGCTGGCTGGGGCTGATGGGAATTGTAGGCAAGAAACATCTGGAGAGCTACCCTCGGCCACCCCCGCTGTACACTATGAAAGTCTTCACCAATGCTCCTTCTAAGCTTTGGAGGTTTGTGAGCAAAAAGTCTATTTTGGGAGCTACTGGCATTCAAGTGGTGAGCTCCTTCAATCAATTAGTTTGCTCTGGGGTCATTTTTCCTGAGCTAAGACAAATATGTGTATGCTGGAGGATAAAAAAAACTGTATGCTAGGTCACTAGGGTTGTCCGTCCCCAGGTGAGGGTGGGGATCCCCTGGTTTAGAGACCCTCCCCCTGCTTCAGGGTCATCAGAAAGTGGGGGGTGGGGCAGGCGGAAACTCTACAGAATGCTATTATTCCCTATGGAGACCAATTCCCATAGGGTATAATGGAGAATTGAACTGTGGGCTCTGGAAGGGGCTGTTTTTGAGCTAGATGAACCAAATTTGCAGCATAGGATCCAGTGTCTCTCCCCAAAACACCCTCCAAGCTTCAAAAGGATTGGACCAGGGGGTCCAATTCTATGAGCCCCCAAAGAAGGTGCCCCTATCCTTCACTATTTCCAAAGGAGGAAAGGCATTTAAAAGGTGTTTGTTTGTTTGTTTATTTATTTATTTATTTATTTATTTATTTATTACGTTCGACTTATATCCCGCCCTCTCCGCAAGCGGACTCAGGGCGGCTCACATCATGTCAATACAATTAAACCAATAAAACATATAAAACCATAATTTACATATTTCAATTTTTAAAAACCATTCTATGGTGCTGCATCAGTACAATATAGGCGGCATTGAATTTTCGAACAGCAATCACCAGCATTCTATGTGATGTCCGGTGGCAGCCCTCTTTCAGTTAAGCATCGAAGGCCTGCTTAAACAATTTGGTCTTACAGGCCCTGCGGAACGCAGACAGATCCCGCAGGGCCCTTATGGCTTCCGGAAGGGTGTTCCAAAGTTCTGGTGCTGCTACCGAAAAAGCCCTAGATCTTGTCACACATAACCTGGCTTCTTTTGGTCCGGGGGCGGACAGTAAGGTTTTTTTTTGCATGCAGTGTGCGGTGGCCCCTTCAAATGTGATGGCCAGTTAATTTCAATTTGTATTGGTAATTTTAATTCGGTGTTTTAACTTTGATACGTAGGTTTTTATTGTTATTTTTATATGTTGTGATCCGCCTTGAGCCCGTTTACGGGGAAAGGCGGACTATAAGCCTACTAAACAAGTAAAATATAAATAAAAAACTCCCTTTGGAGTTCATTTCTGCTTGCCACACCCTTGTTCCTGGCTCCACCCCAGATGTTTCCTGGCTCCACGCTCTAACTCAGCTTAGAGGGAACATTGGACAACACATATTGTACATCTACCTCCCCCTACCAAGATCAAATTCCATAAAACTGTAGTTCCCCCCCCATGCTTCCCTTCCTAGTTTGAGGCACATGGGAGAAATCATCCCTCTTCCAGAGGTTCTTGAAGGAACCATGCATTTCCATTTCCAGCTTTTCTCCCCCATTCCATTTTGATGGCCACCTCAAAAGTTTGCAGCCCTTCTCCAAGGGATACTGCCTGCCATCTTGCAGACACAGAGAAGAAAGGGTCCCTTCAGACCATTAAAATTATCCCTTGAACAGAAAGCACACAAAGGCATGGTTGTAAGATTTTCCTCCTTCACTTCCTGGTGTCAGAAGGGACCATCACTCACAGGGACTTGTGACCATAGCTGGACAGAGGGTGACGTTGGGTGGACGGTTCAGAGCGCATTTTGGCTAGGGGATCGAGAGAAATGGGCTGGTCTTAGTCTCTTTCCTACAGTTTCCTATCCTACTGAGGGTTGCCTGTGATGAAAAAGAAGAAGATATTGGATTTATATCCTGCCCTCCACTCCGAAGAGTCTCAGAGCGGCTCACAATCTCCTTTCCCTTCCTCCCCCACAACAGACACCCTGTGAGGTAGATGAAGATATTGGATTTATATCCCGCCTTCCACTCCGAAGAGTCTCAGAGTGGCTCACAATCTCCTTTCCCTTCCTCCCCCACAACAGACACCCTGTGAGGTAGATGAAGATATTGGATTTATATCCCGCCCTCCACTCCGAAGAGTCTCAGAGCAGCTCACAATCTCCTTTCCCTTCCTCCCCCACAACAGACACCCTGTGAGGTAGATGAAGATATTGGATTTATATCCTGCCCTCCACTCTGAAGAGTCTCAGAGCGGCTCACAATCTCCTTTCCCTTCCTCCCCCACAACAGACACCCTGTGAAGTGGGTGGGGCTGGAGAGGGCTCTCACAGCAGCTGCCCTTTCAAGGACAACCTCTGCGATAGCTATGGCTGACCCAAGGCCATGCTAGCAGGTGGAAGTGGAGGAGTGGGGAATCAAACCCGGTTCTCCCAGATAAGAGAGCTCTGGCTGACCCAAGGCCATTCCAGCAGCTGCGAATGGAGGAGTGGGGAATCAAACCCAGTTCTCCCAGATAAGCGAGCTCTGGCTGACCCAAGGCCATGCTAGCAGGTGGAAGTGGAGGAGTGGGGAATCAAACCCGGTTCTCCCAGATAAGAGAGCTCTGGCTGACCCAAGGCCATTCCAGCAGGTGCAAGTGGAGGAGTGGGGAATCAAACCCGGTTCTCCCAGATAAGAGATCTACGGCTGAGCCTGCCTTGGCGGGGAAGGCGGGGTATAAATAAAAACATTATTATTATTATTATTATTATTATTATTATTATTATTATTATTATTATTATTATTATTATTATTATTATTAGTCCGCACACTTAACCACTACACCAAACTGGCTCACCTCTGTCAGGAAGTCCACATTGCTGTCCACAACTGGTTGGGCAACATTTCTCATTCCCTGGACAGTTGGCATTTAGGGAGCAGTACGGTCCACACAGCGTGCTATTGCTCTGCAGAATAGGGCACACATCGGACTTCACTGGAGAGAGACGGAGAGAAAACATGACCAAGTCCTTCGTTGCTGCCGCAGAAGTTGAACATTCCAGCTCTGGTCCCCATGAAAAAAGAGCAAATTCCTGCCATTTGCTCTCATGAGCAATAATCAAAATGGCTCGCAGTAACCAAATTATCTCGTAAATACCCACCTTTATCCCTAATTGTAGCACAAAGTGGATTATCTCACTATACTCTCGTCCGTGTTTCCCTTACTTAATGGTTTAGTTTAGTTTATTCGATTGATATCCCGCCTGCCCTGCCTGCCGAAGCAGGCTCAGGGCGGCTCACAATGCACAATAAAGTCACAATAAAACAATTCAATTAGACATTAAATTAAAACAGTTAAAACAATTTAAAAAATTTGTTGCTAATTTCCATTTAGTTATAGGTTGCATTCAGTGTTCCTAGACATCCATTTAGATCTTATGTTTTAGCGGTTTCAGCTTAAAACTAGCTGAAATAATATCATCTTGTAAGCCTTTCGGAACTGGGCAAGGTCCCGCAAGGCTCTGACCTCCTCCGGCAGTTGGCTCCACCAGTGGGGTCAGCAACTGAGAAGGCTGTTTCTCTGGTTGTTTTTTTTCAGTCTTGCCTCCCTCGGCCCAGGGATTGATAGTAAGTTTTGCATTCCAGATCTAAGTACCATCTGGAGAACATGTGGGGAGAGACAGTCCCTAAGGTAGGCAAGTTCTCAGCCATATAGGGCAGTGTGGGGTAGGAATGTGTGGGGTAGGTAAGGCTGAGAGTGTGGTTAGCCAAATCGCTGGGGTTTCCTCTTTTTGATGGGGGAATTAGCAAGAGGTAGACCTAGGCGGATCCCTGCTGCAAAAATAGCTCCACCTAAGTCTTTTGTTGTTGTTGTTGTTCAGTTGCACAGTCGAGTGTGACTCTTTGTGACCCCATGGACAAAGTCACGCCAGGCCCTTCTGTCTTCCACCATCCTCCATATTCCGTTCAAATTCATGTTTGTTACATCAGTAATGCTGTCCAGCCATCTCATCTTTTGCCGTCCCCTTCTTCTTTTGCCATCTGTCTTTCTCAGCACCAGGGTCTTCTCCAGCGAATGCTCCCTTCTCATTGGGTGGCCAAGATATTTGAGCTTCAGCTTCAGCATCTGACCTTCCAGGGAACAGTCAAAGTGGATTTCCCTTAGGACTGACTGATTCAATCTTCTTGGACTGCAAGCAGATCAAATCAGTCAGTCCTAAGGGAAATCAACCCTGACTGTTCACTGGAAGGTCAGATGCTGAAGCTCAAATAATTTGGCCACCAAATGAAAAGGGAACACTCACTGGAGAAGATCCTGATGCTGGGAAAGACAGAAGGCAAATAGGGACGGCAAAAGAGAAGATGGCTGGACAGTGTTACTGATGTAACAAACACAAATTTGAACAGACTTCGGAGGATGGTGGAAGACAGGAGGGTCTGGCATGACTTTGTCCATGGGGTCTCAAAGAGTCGGACTCGACTATGCGACTGAACAACGACAACAACAAAAGACCTAGGTGGAGCTATTTTTGCAGCAGGGATCTTTTACCAATAATATGAAGGTCCAGTATCAGAAGGAAGACTTCAGATTTAAAATCATTTTGTTTAAAAATGTTTACTTAGAAAAGCATGTAAAAATACAATCGCACATAAAACAGAACATAAACACAATCAAGAGGCTCGGAAAATGGAGGTGAGAGATAGGGACTTTTAGGGTTTATTATCAAAGCAATACTATGTAGAATGGAGAACTACTGCCAACATTTAAAATAATAGAGGATTTATTAAAAGTGAAAAGACCACATTTACTCTTAGGATAGCAAAGGACTGAACAAAGAATACAAAAGAAATGTGTAAAGAAGCAATTCCTCTGTCCATCGCTCTGCACATGCCCTAGCTGCTCTTATTCTAAGGCAGGCTGTTAAGCAGAGAAGTTACAGGGTTCCAAAAGCTTCCTGTTAGCTTCCTGTCTTTGTCCAGGTGCCCAAGCCCTTTATCTGCTCCACAAGACAATGGGGGCCACTGATGTAGAGCTCAATTGTGAGAGAGCCTTACTCCAGATGTAATCAGCCAAGATGGTCCAGCAAAGATGGCCTCTTTCCCTCTGTGCCAAGGGATTTTTTTTGCCACCACCTTGTGGGTAAAAAACCCCAACAATCGCATACCCTTTCCTGATATCTCTAGGAAAATGCAACCTAACACTTTCTTTTCACCTCTCAAGTCTCTGAGCTTTCTCAGGTTTCACGGTCAAAGACATGAGCAGACCGTATCAAAAGGATTTATCAACAGGATTTCCAAAGCTTTGATCATTGGCTCTTGGCAGGGCTTGCGAGCAGTTGACCTTTCTGCCTGTATTCTTCCAGGAGAGGCAAAAAATAAAAATAAAATAAAACTCCATGTGGTGCTTGTGACAAGTCCAACCCCCAAATAAAATCAATTCCTCCATACCCTCCACTGAAGCGATGATATCTGCCATGAATTAGTTACGTTTTAAGGGATATACTGGAAAGATCCTACTCATGCACCAAAATTGAAAAGCTGTGGATTTGCCCTTGTGGGACCAGAAATTCTACTGCAAGGCATGGGTCTATGAGGTGGGGGGAGGGGCCATTAAAATATTAAAAAGGCCAACGCCATGCTGGGAATTATTAGGAAGGGAATTGAAAACAAATCAGCCAGTATCATAATGCCCCTGTATAAATCGATGGTGCGGTCTCATTTGGAGTACTGTGTGCAGTTCTGGTTGCCGCACCTCAAAAAGGATATTATAGCATTAGAGAAGGTGCAGAGAAGGGCAACTAGAATGATTAAAGGGCTGGAACACCTTCCCTATGAAGAAAGGTTGAAACGCTTAGGGCTCTTTAGCTTGGAGAAACGTCGACTGAGGGGTGACATGATAGAGGTTTACAAGATAATGCATGGGATGGAGAAAGTAGAGAAAGAAGTACTTTTCTCCCTTTCTCACAATACGAGAACTCGTGGGCATTCAATGAAATTGCTGAGCAGACAGGTTAAAATGGATAAAAGGAAGTACTTCTTCACCCAAAGGGTGATTAACATGTGGAATTCACTGCCACAGGAGGTGGTGGCGGCCACAAGCATGGCCACCTTCAAGAGGGGGTTAGATAAAAATATGGAGCAGAGGTCCATCAGTGGCTATTAGCCACAGTGTGTATGTGTGTGTGTGTGTGTGTGTGTATGTGTATATATTTGGCCGCTGTGTGACACAGAATGTTGGACTGGATGGGCCATTGGCCTGATTTAACATGGCTTCTCCTATGTTCTTATGTTCTTATTAATCTGACCTCCACACAAATGTCCAGCAGGTGGCACCACAACACCAGCCAAACCTTCCACCAATCAAAAGGGGGGTTCACCACCAATCAAAAGATACAAACAGAGGGCATCTCTTCACAAATGCAAACCTTTCCTGTTCTGGGGAAGGAAACAGACACTGTACGATTGGTTGCACTGTCATCTTTCTGTGAAGAAGAAGAAGATAGTGGATTTATATCCTGCCCTCCACTCCAAAGAGTCTCAGAGCGGCTCACAATCTCCTTTCCCTTCCTCCCCCACAACAGACACCCTGTGAGGTGGGTGGGGCTGGAGAGGGCTCTCACAGCAGCTGCCCTTTCAAGGACAACCTCTGCCAGAGCTATGGTTGACCCAAGGCCGTTCCAGCAGGTGCAAGTGGAGGAGTGGGGAATCAAACCCGGTTCTCCCAGATAAGAGTCCGCACACTTAACCACTACACCAAACTGGCTCAAGTTGCAACAGAAGACTCTACAATTATTTGCATTTCTGTTAGTTTTAAAAGATGAGGACTTGTTTGCAATGTTTTGTTGAACAGAAGAAGAAGAGAAGAGACTGGATTTAGACTCTGCCCGCTTGGAGTCTCAGAGCAGTTTACAATCTCCTTTCCCTTCCCTTCTCCACAACCAACACCCTGTGAGTTAGGCAGGGCTGAGAAAGCTCTTGAGAGAACTGAGCTGAGAGAACTTGTGACTGACCCAAGGTCACACCAGCTGACCCAAGGTCACACCAGCAGCTGCATGTGGAGCAGGGGTGGGGAATCAAACCTGGTTTTCCATATTAGAGTCCCTCACTTGTAACCACTATGCCACACTGACTCTCTTTTATTGGCAGAGAACCATCACAAACATTGCAAAGGAACGGCCATGAATCTTTTTTAGTTAGTGGCATAAAGTGAATGCCCTTCTCATCTCTCCTTCTGCCTACTTGGATGGAAGGGATGCCACAACAACACCCAGCTGTCTCCTGCCCCCTGTCCTGGCAGCTGAAACCACCAACCAGGATCAGCTGTGGACTTGCTCAAAGATTTTTGGAGGTCATTTTCAGTTTTTTAAAACTTTATCCTTCAACTAAAATATTGTCATGCTTAGGCTCTGTATTATCCTTGATTTACAACATTAGCAATTTTAAATAAAATGCATGATTCCGTTATTTTGATTACCAAACTTCTGAATGCAAATTCCAAGGATCAGAATTACCATGCGGTCCTAAACATGTGGCCTCGTGGCGCAGAGTGGTAAAGCAGCAGTACTGCAGTACTATGATCCGAACTCTCTGCTCACGACCTGAGTTCGATTCCGGCAGAAGCTGGGTTCAGGTAGCCGGCCCAAGGTCGACTCAGCCTTCCATCCTTCTGAAGTCGGTCAAAGGAGTCCCCAGCTTGCTGGGGGGAAAGTGTAGATGACTGGGGAAGGCAATGGCAAACCGCCCCGTAAAAAGTCTGCCGTGAAAAGGTCGTGAAAGCAATGTCACCTCAGAGTTGGAAACGATGAATGGTTACACAGGGGACTACCTTTACCTTGTAAGAGCCCCCTGGCGCAGAGGGGTAAAGCTGCAGTCCTAAACTCTGCTCACGACCTGAGTTCAATCCCAGAAAATTTGTTGTTTTGAAGTAAAGTAAATTTATTTTTATATCCCGCCCTCCCCCACCAAAGGTGGGCTCAGGGCGGCTCACAGACATGGAATACCATGATTTAAATAAAATACAATCTAAACAGGCAAATTTAAAATACAATTGAAAAAGTACCTGGCCAAAGATATAGAAGGGGGCAGGGTTACCCAGATTGCTAATACGCATGCACTCCTGGAGCTTGCAAAAAGGTCCTCCTGCTAGCAAAGAGAAAGCACTTGTATCTGAAGAAGTGGGCCTGCATATGAAAGTTTACACCCAGAGTTAAGCTTTGTTGGTCTTAAAGGTGCCCCGGAGGACTCAAACTTTTCCTGCTGCTTTGGACCAACACAGCCACCTACATGAGTCTGTCTTGATGCTGAGGGGGTCACTAAGGCAGCAGGGAGAAGGAGACAGTGTTCAGCATGGTGAAATTCCATTGATAATTGATTGTTATAGGGTCCTGCCTAAACCTGGTCTGTGAAGTATCATGGAGGATCCAACTTCGTTAGCTTTGTTATTCTTTCCCTTCCCCCCCACCCCCCGCTTTATGGCTTAAAAGTAGAATTAGTGAGAACTGAAACTAACATGAGAAGAAGTAATCAGCACCTTCCCATACATTCCTGTAAGGGAGTACGAGACATCTGGGGAAAGCAAGGACAGAGTCCTGATAACATTACGGGAACGTAGACATTTATGATACTTTATGTGTGAGTGCTACCCCGCACCCCCATCCCTTGGAATCCCTTTGAAGTAAGCCTTAAAAGTATTGTATCGATGTACTGGCAGCATTACTCTCAAGAAAGTATCGGTATTTCAATAAACATAGCCTTTGTATCAACTTCGACTCGTCATTGAACCCACATGCTTGACAGACAGGGCTTCTGGACTTTGAAATGAGGAATTGTTGGGAGAGGGGAAGGGACAATTATTCTGAACTTCAGGGATCAGGTGAATGCCAGGTTTTCTGTGTATAATGCAATTAAGTTGGAAATCCATGCCAAGTTAGGGAGCTGCAGTGAGTCTTAGAAAAATAGGACAGCGTGATCCTTTGGAAAAACTGGAACTTGGATTATCTGATCAGATAAAGCCATTGGTCTTCCTTGCTAATTGGATGCCCCTCTCTTGATTAGTCCTTGGACACAGCTGCAAACCTAGAGAAAAGAGGCCACCTGCAAAATGTGATGTGATGGTATAGCTTTACTCTGATCTGGTAAGACCTCATCTGGAGTTTTGTGTTCAGTTTTGGGCACCACATTTTAAGAAGGATATAGACAAGCCGGAACGGGTCCAGAGGAGGGAAATGAAGATGGTGAGGGGTCTGGAGACCAAGTCCTAGGAGGAAAGGTTGAAGGAGCTGGGGATGTTTAGCCTGGAGAGGAAGCGGCTGAGAGATGATATGATCACCATCTTCAAGTCCTTAAAGGGCTGTCCTATAGAGGATGGTGTGAAATTGTTTTCTGTGGCCCCAGAAGGTAAGAGCAGAACCAACAGCTTGAAGTTACATCAGAAAAGTTTTCAGCTCAACATTAGGAAGAACTTCCTGACCATTAGAGCGGTTCCTCAGTGGAACAGGCTTCCTCCATGGGAGGTGGTGGGCTCTCCTTCCTTGGAGGTTTTTCAACAGAGGCTAGATGGCCATCTGACAGCGATGAAGATCCTGTGAATTGAGGGGGAGGTGTTTGTGAGTTTCCTGCATTGTGCAGGGGGTTGGACTAGATGACCCTAGAGATCCCTTCCAACTCTATGGGCGTTTTCGCACTCACCTTCAGCACTAAATGCCGCGGAGCAGCCAGAAGAGCCAGAAACTCCCGTCGCAAAAGCCGCGCAAACGGAAACTGCTTTTTGGCGGTTTACGTTTGAGCGGCTTTTGCGCCGGGACCTTTTCTATGAAAAGAGAGAAGGAGGAGGGAGAAAGAGAGCAGATGGGGACACTCCTCCTGACCATTAGGGAGACTCAGAAAGTCTGTTCCAAAGAGATGGGTGGGGAAGCAGCGTTCCTTCAAAGCTGAGTCAGTGTGAGCTAGCTCACAGTTGTTTAGCCTCCAGCTCACACATCTTTTGCCTCAGCGCAGGAAAAAAGGGTCCCAGAGCAAACAGATTGATGCAGGAGCTCTCAACTTTCATGCCAGTAGCTCACGAAGTAGAATTTTTCCTCACAAGACTCCACGGCTTAGAGGGAGCATGGGTGGGGAGGTGCCACTCACCTGGATAAATCCCGGGACATGGAAGCAGCAGCCAGGCCAGGAAGACAAGACTCACCAGATGGCGGAGGAAAAGGAAGCCGGAAGGCATGGTGCACTTGTGAGAAACTCTGCCCGTCGCACACACAGACGGACTTCTTATATCCTGTCCTTGCCAGAATGGAACATTACTTTTCACAATAAAGCCGAATCCAGTTGAAACAATGGAGCGGGAGGGAGGGCATGAGGGAGAGACAGACATTCACCTGGCTCTATTATAAGCCATCGTGGCAGTTCCTCTCTGGGAACTGGGCAGGATGGAGAAGGGGCAGGCTCTGGAGCCTGGCAAAAGGCTCTTAGAATCACAGAATCCTAGAGTTGGAAGGGACCTCCAGGGTCATCTAGTCCAACCCCCTGCACAAGCCAGGAAACTCACAAACACCTCCCCCTAAATTCACAGGATCCTCATTGCTGTTAGATGGCCATATAGCCTCTGTTTAAGAACCTCCAAGGAAGGAGAGCCCACTACCTCCTAAGGAAGAAGCCTGTTAGAATCATAGAAGAGTTGGAAGGGACCTCCAGGGTCATCTAGTCCAACCCCCTGCACAAGCCAGGAAACTCACAAACGCCTCCCCCTAAATTCACAGGATCCTCATTGATGTTAGATGGCCATCAAGCCTCTGTTTAAGAACCTCCAGGGAAGGAGAGCCCACCGCCTCCTAAGGAGGAAGCCTGTTAGAATCATAAAAGAGTTGGAAGGGACCTCCAAGGTCATCTAGTCCAACCCCCTGCACAAGCCAGGAAACTCACAAACAGCTCCCCCTCAATTCACAGGATCTTCATTGCTGTCAGATGGCCATCTAGGCTCTCTTGAAAAACCTCCAAGGAAGGAGAGCCCACCACCTCCCGAGGAAGCCTGTTCCATTGAGGAACCGCTCTAACTGTCAGGAAGTTCTTCCTAATGTTGAGCCGGAAGCTCTTTTGATTTAATTTCAACCCATTGGTTCTGGTCCTACCTTCTGGGACCACAAAAAGCAATTCATAGGGTTCTTCCTCCTGATTCGATGGAATTATTTGGATCCATTCCAAATCATTCCATTCCATTCTGTTTTTTGAAATAGAGACACCAAATTTGCAACATAGCATCTGGTGCGTCTCCCCATGTTTCAAAACAATTGGACCAGGGGGTCCAATTCTATGAGCCCCAAAAGAAGGTGCCCCTATCCTTCATGATTTCTTATGGAAGGCAGGCATTTAAAAGGCATGTGGTCCCTTTAAATGCGAAGGCCAGAACTCCCTTTGGAGTTCAGTTGTGTTTGTCACCCTTGCTCCTGGCACCCCCCTCCCCCAAAGTATCCTGGCTCCACCCCCAAAGTCTCCTGGCTCCGCCCCCAAAGCCCCCAGATATTTCTTAAGTCAAACCTGGCAACCCTATCTGGACATGTGCTCCAGTTCTGGGGATCCACAAGTCCCCCCTGAAGACCGGCATCACTGGTTGAAACACAGAAACGCCCTCAGGTGTGCTTCCAAGATAGCATTAAAAAGCTAAAGGTAGTCCCCTGTGCAAGCACCAGTCGTTTCTGACACCAGTCATTTTCATGGCAGCCCCACCCACCTCACAGGGAGTCTGCTCTGGGGGGAGGAAGGGAAAGGAGATTGTAGGCCGCTCTGAGACTCAGTCCTTGAAAGGGCAGCTGCTGTGAGAGCCCTCTCAGCCCCACCCACCTCAAAGGGTGTCTGTTGTTGGGGAGGAAGGGAAAGGAAATTGTAGGACACTCTGAGACTCAGTCCTTGAAAGGGCAGCTGCTGTGAGAGCCCTCTCAGCCCCACCCACCTCAAAGGGTGTCTGTTGTTGGGGAGGAAGGGAAAGGAGATTGTAGGCCGCTCTGAGACTCAGTCCTTGAAAGGGCAGCTGCTGTGAGAGCCCTCTCAGCCCCACCCACCTCACAAGGTGTCTGTTGTGGGGGAGGAAGGGAAAGGAGATTGTAGGCCACTCTGAGACTCTGTCCTTGAAAGGGCAGCTGCTGTGAGAGCCCTCTCAGCCCCACCCACCTCACAAGGAGTCTGCTGTGGGGGAGGAAGATAAAGGAGATTGTAAGCGGGTTTGAGACTCTGAGATTCAGAGTGGAGGGCAGGATATAAATCCAATGTATTCCTATTACTACTCTCGGCTTGACTTCGCGAACGAAGATTTAAGAAGGGTGCAGCAGTCCACATCTGCTGCAGGCTCGCTGGTGGCTGACAAGACCAATGCGGGATAGGCAGATGCGGGACAGATTTAGACTACTACTAAAAAGGTAAAGGTAATCCCCTGTGCAAGCACCAGTCATTTTCAACTCTGGGGTGACGTTGCTTTCACGGCAGACTTTTTACGGGGTGGTTTGCCATTGCCTTCCCCAGTCATCCACACTTTCTCCCCAGCAAGCTGGGGACTCATTTGACCGACCTCGGAAGGATGGAAGGCTGAGTCAACCTGGAGCCGGCTACCTGAACCAGCTTCCGCTGGGATCGAACTCAGGTCGTGAGCCGAGGACTCCGACTGCAGCACTGCAGCTTTAACACTCTGTGTCACGGGGCTCTTGTAAGATAGCATCAGAATCCCGTTATTTCTTGTAGGAACAGGATCAAGCCACATGCAGATTTTTAAACATCTTACATCATATGAACATATGAAGCTGCCTTATACTGAATCAGACCCTCGGTCCATCAAAGTCAGTATTGTCTTCTCAGACTGGCAGTGGCTCTCCAGGGTCTCAAGCTGAGGTTTTTCACACCTATTTGCCTGGACCCATTTTTGGAGATGCCGGGGATTGAACCTGGGACCTTCTGCTTCCCAAGCAGATGCTCTACCGCTGAGCCACCGTCCCTCCCCTCCATCTTGTTTGAAAGAAAGAGGTCGAAAAGACGGATCAGAGCTAGCATCAGGATCCAGTGACGTGAGGTAGCTACCAAGGTCCAGGAATTCTGGCGGGCCCCACAGCTACTGACCCCAAGAGGTATGGCTCTCTTTTAAAGATGAATGCGCAACATTACAATGCAGGGCTGTTTTGGAAGGAACACAGTTGCGGCTGGCTTGGTGTCAGGGGGTGTAGCCTAATATGCAAATGAGTCCCTGCTGGGCCTCTTCTACAAACAAGCCCTGTGTGGAACAATGGCGATGCCAGGGGGTGTGACCTAATATGCAAATAAGTTCCTGCTGGACTATTTCTACAATAAAAGCCCTGGATATGTATTCAGTTCCTGTTGCAGGAGAGAGATGGGCAACATTATAGGGCATTTCCAAAAGCTTTGCTTTCTTGTAGTTCCCATACAGGTGGAACCAAACAGCATCTTCTGTCGAGCGATAAATCCCTTGACCAGGTGCTTCCGCTTCCTCAGTCTTCTATGCAACCTCTCTGCTTGGTGAGAGGTTTGGTGCAGTGGTTAAGTGCGCAGACTCTTATCTGGGAGAACCGGGTTTGATTCCCCACTCCTCCACTTGCAGCTGCTAGCATGGCCTTGGGTCAGCCATAGCTCTGGCAGAGGTTGTCCTTGAAAGGGCAGCTGCTGTGAGAGCCCTCTCCAGCCCCACCCACCTCACAGGGTGTCTGTTGTGGAGGAGGAAGGGAAAGGAGATTGTGAGCCGCTCTGAGACTCTGTCCTTTAAAAGGCAGCTGCTGTGAGAGCCCTCTCAGCCCACCCACCTCACAGGGTGTCTGTTGTAGGGGAGGAAGGGAAAGGAGATTGTGAGCCGCTCTGAGACTCTTCGGAGTGGAGGGCGGGATACAAATCCAATATCTTCTTCCTGGAATTTTTATGGTTCTTGAAAATGTAATGGATTTTTCCAAGCTCAATTAGCACCCAGTGGGGGAAAAAAACATCAGCCAGACTTTCTTTGCCATCAGCCGAACAAAGGATACAGGAGAAAATACAAAGCCAAGTTCGTCACGCAAACCCAGCCTCACGTCAATGGGAACAATAGGCCAAGCGTCAATCGTATAAATAGATACAATAAATAAATATAATGCTGACTGTGTTGTTTTCTATTTCGTTTCGATTCTGTGTTTAGGAAGTCCTGTCGGGATTTTCATAGGAAACACAGAGGAAGAGCAAAGGAAGCTTCCGCTTTCCAGTCAAACTGGAACGATCCTGAACGTATATGAACATATGACACTGCCTTATACTGAATCAGACCCTTGGTCCATCAAAGTCAGTATTGCCTTCTCAGACTGGCAGCGGCTCTCCAGGGTCTCAAGCTGAGGTTTTTTCACGCTTATTTGCCTGGACCCTTTTTAGTTGGAGATGCTGGGGATTGAACCTGGGACTTTCTGCTTACCAAGCAGATGCTCTACCACTGAGCCATTGTCCCTCCCCAAATCCACTGACATCCCTAAGCATGGAATCCTAGAATGCTTGAGTGGGAAGGGACCTTCAGGGTCATCTAGTCCAGCCCCCTGCACAATGCAGGAAACTCACAAACACCTCCCCCTAAATTCACATTGCGGTCAGATGGCCATCTAGCCTCTGTTGAAAAATCCTCCAAGGAAGGAGAGCCCACCACCTCCCAAAGAGGAAGCCTGTTCCACTGAGGAACCGCTCTAACGGTCAGGAAGTTCTTCCTAATGTTGAGCCGGAAACTCTTTCGATTTAATTTCAAACCATGGGTTCTGGTCCTACTTTCTGGGGCCACAGAAAACAATTCCACCCCATCCTCTATAGGACAGCCCTTCAAGGACTTGAAGATGGCGATCCTATCACCTCTCAGCCGCCTCCTCTCCAGGCTAAACATGTCTAGCTCTGTCAGCTTTTCTTCAACCTTTCACAATCTTCACCTGCCCAGTATCCAGAATTCATAATGGGTTAGTTTGTGGATTTTTAGCTTCCACTTGCATGTTTTCTGTGCCCCTAGTGGCTGCAGTATAGCACACCAATACAAGGCTTAACATGTAAGAACTGATTTGGAGTCCTTTACTGCTAGGCACAGATCTTGCCAACTGCTTTAATCCAATCTCAGCCGTAATTGCCCAGTGATTTCTGCATCTTGACTCTAACTAGCCCTTCCTGGCAACTAAACCTCCCCACCCCCCTCTTTGTAATGGTCGAGGATGTCTTGTTTCACTATACCTGAGGAGTCGCACATGCGCACAAAAGCTTACCCCTTGCGTCAAACTTTGTTGGTCTTAGAGGTGCCCCTGGGCTCTAACATTGTTCTGCTGCTTCACACCAACGTGGCGACCCACCTAAAGACCCTTTTCTGGAGAACGGTGACCTGGCAACAGTGATCCATGCAACGGTCACCTCGAGGCTGGACTACTGCAATGCCCTCCACATGGGGCTGCCCCTGTGCCGAACCCGGAACTTGCAGCTAGTGCAGAATGCCGCTGCCCGGCTGTTGTTAGGGCTCCCTAGATGGGAGCACATTCAGCCGGGGCTCCGGGGACTGCATTGGCTGCCAATAACATACCGAGTTCGGTACAAGGTGCTGGTTATGACCTTTAAAGCCCTTTATGGCCTGGGACCTACCTACCTTAGGGACCGTCTCTCCCCACAGGTTCCCCAGAGAGTGCTGAGATTGGGGTCTCAGAACCTCCTTATAATCCCTGGGCCAGAGGAGGCCCGTCTGAAAGCAACCAGTAGGCTTCCCAACCCTCCCGCCCTGGCGGGGGCCCCCAGGATTTCCACCCTCTTCCCCTGCTCCTCAAAAAAATGGAAGCGGGGGAAGGGGGGGAGGCGGCGCCGGCTGCCCCATCTCGGGGCAGGCGATGCCGCTGCACAGCTGCCGCCTCTTCTCGGCTCACCGTGGCTGCTCCTCCGAGATGGGCTCAGGCTGGGCCCATGTTGGAGGAGCAGCTGGGATGGGGCGGCGCGGCAGCATCGCCTGCTCTGCCTCTAGGGTCGGGGGGTGGGGCCGGGCCAGGGGCGTGGCAGGCCGCGAGTCTGGGTCCTTCTAGGGCCCGGACTCGCGGCTCGCCGTGCTCTGCGCCTGCCTCTGCCCTCCCCTCCCCTGGTTTTGCCTGGGAGCGGGGCGGGCGGCACCGCTGCGCGGCTGCGCTTCGCCGTGGCTGCTCCTCCAGGATGGCCTCAGGCTGGGCCCATCTCGGAGGAGCGGCGGGGGGGGCGGCGTTAGTGGCTGCGAGTCTGGGTCCTTCTAGAGCCCGGACTCGCGGCTCGCCGCGCTCCTGGCCTGCCTCCGCCCTCCCCTTCTCTGGTTTTGCCTGGGGGCGGGGCGGGCGCCACCGCTGCGCTTCGCCGTGGCTGCTCCTTCGGGATGGGCTCAGCCTGGGCCCGTCTCGGAGGAGCGGCTGGGGGGGGCGGCGGAGGACGGGGCGGCTCACTGTGCTCCTTGGCGCCGTTTCCCCCTCTCCCCCTAGCTCTACCCCAGTGTCTCCTGGCTCCACCCTCAAAGTCTCCTGGCTCCACCCCCAATGTCCCCAGATATTTCGGGGAATGGACTTGGCAACCCTAGCGACCAGAGACAGGGCCTTTTCGATTGCAGCCCCCTGTTGGTGGAACCAGCTCCCGGAGGAGGTGAGGGCCCTGCGGAACCTTGAACAGTTCCGCAGGGCCTGTAAAACAACCCTCTTCCGGTTGGCATACAACTGATTGATACCGGGATGCCTGAATATTTAAACCTACGAACATCAGAATATTGAACACTGGAATACTTGAAGAATTGATTTAAGGAAAGGTAGCATAGTATCTTGATGTGAGTTTTATGTATTTTTTATGTATTTTATTGTATAATCATTAATGTGTTTTAAACTGATTTACTGTTAGCATTCTGTATTGTAAGCTGCCCTGAGCCCGCCTTGGTGGGGTAGGGCGGGATATAAATCGAACAAATAAATAAATAAATAAAAATCATTGTAATATGAAGCATTTGTGAATTGCAGCTCACTTCATCAGATGTAAGAACTGGGTCCTCTGTTGGAATCTTTGCCCAGAGACCCACTGTAGGTCCCAGCAGGCCTTCTCTGAACTTTCCCCTGATCCTAAAGAACCACCAGTCTTTGCAGGGTCTTTCCCTGATCCTAAAGAACCACCTGTTGTTTGCAGGGCCTTTTCTGGAGCAGGAACACGTCTGGCTCCGTGTCAGGGGCTGTGGCCTAATTTGCAAATGAGTTCCTGCTGGGCGTTTTCTACTTTTAAAAAGTCCTGATTATTTGCCTAAATCTGGGGCTGGGCATGAGATAGCCTGAGAGCACCAAGAGCTCAGCGCAGGCTGCTTGAGGGAGCTCATAAACCAATCCAGAACAGGAGACATCCCAGTTCCTGGGGCAGACCATCTCCGCATCGGTAGCACTTCCATTTCGTCAGGATTAACATCTTGACCCTCGTCCACCCTAAAGCTTCTGAAAGCTCTTGGGGGAATGAATAGGGTCACCTGTCCCCCTGTCTGTCTCCCACACTAAGGCAGGGCTGGCCAACGGTAGCTCTCCAGATGTTTTTTGCCTACAACTCCCATCAGCCGCAGCCAGCATGGCCAATGGCTGGGGCTGATGAGAGTTGTAGGGGAAAAAACATCTGGAGAGCTACCGTTGGCCACCCCTGCCCTAGGAATAGGCTTCCCAACCCTCCCGCCCTGGCGGGGGACCCCAGGATTCCCACCCTCTTCCCCCGCTCCCCCCAAAAACGGAAGCGGGGGGAGGGGGTGGAAACGGCGCTGGGGAGCAAGGCCAGCCGCCGCATCCCGGAGCCGGCAAGGCCGCCGCGCCGCTGCTGCCTCCTCCCCTCCCACCACAGCTGCTCCTCTGAGATGAGCCCAGGCTGAGCCCATCTCAGAGGAGCAGCCAAGAGGCGGCAGCAGCGCAGGGGAGGGCGAGGCAGGCCAGGAGCATGGCGAGCCGCAAATCCGGGCCCTTCTAGGACCCGGACTCGCGGCTCGCCACGCCCCCAGCCCGCCTCCACCACCCCCTCCGCTTCCACCCCAGAGGTGGAGCGGGCGAGGCGGCAGCGGCGCAGCGGCCTCTTCTCCGCTTGCCGTGGCTGCTTCTCTGAGATGGGCTCAGCCTGAGCCCATCTCGGAGGAGCAACCACGGTGAGCAGAGAAGAGGCGTCAGCTGCGCAGGGGCGGCTCGCCGTTTCCCCCCCTCCCCCCTAGCTTCACCCCATTGTCTCCTGGCTCCACCCCCAAAGTCCCCAGATATTTTGGGGTTTGGACTTGGGAACCCTACCTAGGAAAACCAAGGTCATTTCAGTCCCATCACCTCGTCTGAAAGGAGGTTGGAATGGATCCAAATCATTCCATCGAATCAGGAGGAAGAACCCCATGAGCAAAGGCTGAGGCCCCTGGGAATGTTCTGTCTGGAGAAGAGGAGATTGAGGGGAGACAGGAGGGCTCTCTTTCAATATTGGAAAGGCTGTCGTTTAGAGGAGGGCAAGGAGCTGTTCCACTTGGCAGCTGAGGATAGGACCTGAACCAATGGGCTCAAATTACAAGCAGAAAGGCACCGGCTGGATATTAGGGCTGTGGGATTAGAGTAGTTCAGAGGTGGAACCAGTGGAAGGTGGTGAACTCCCCTTCACTGGCAGTCTTCAAAACATGGCTGGATGATTATTTGTCGGAGATGCTTTAGGCTGATCCTGCATGGAGCAGGGGGTTGGACTAGATGGTCTTTATAGCCCCTTCCAGCTCAAGGAGTCTATGATTCTTGAAGTTTCCCATCTGCCACTCTCTCAATCAACTGCCTCAAGAAGGATACCTGGTGGACCTTGCACCTGCTGGACTGGCCTTGGGTCAGCCATAGCTCTTGCAGAGTTGTCCTTCAAAGGACAGCTTTTGGGAGAGCTCTCTCAGCCCCACCCACCTCACAGGGTGTCTGTTGTGGGGGAGAAAGGGAAAGGAGATTGTAGGCCGCTCTGAGACTCAGTCCTTGAAAGGGCAGCTTCTGGGAGAGCTCTCTTAGCCCCACCCACTTCACAGGGTGTCTGTTGTGGGGGAGGAAAGGAAAGGAGATTGTAGACTCTGAGACTCTGTCCTTGAAAGGGCAGCTTCTGGGAGAGCTCTCTCAGCCCCACCTTCCTCACAGGGTTTCTGTTGTGGGGGAGGAAGGGAAAGGAGATTGTAGGCCGCTCTGAGACTCAGTCTTTGAAAGGGCAGCTGCTGTGAGAGCCCTCTCAGCCCCACCTACCTCACAGGGTGTCTGCTGTGGGGGGAGGAAGGGAAAGGAGATTGTAGGCCGCTCTGAGACTCTGCCCTTGCAAGAGCAGCTTCTGGGAGAGCTCTCTCAGCCCCACCCGCCTCACAGGGTGTCTGTTGTGGGGGAGGAAGGGAAAGGAGATTGTAGGCCGCTCTGAGACTCAGTCCTTGAAAGGGCAGCTTCTGGGAGAGCTCTCTCAGCCCCACCTGCCTCACAAGGTGCCTGTTGTGGGGGAGGAAGGGAAAGGAGATTGTAGGCCGCTCTGTGACTCTTGTCCTTGAAAGGGCAGCTGCTGTGAGAGCCCTCTCAACCCCACCTACTTCACAGGGTGTCTGCTGTGGGGGAGGAAGGGAAAGGAGATTGTAGGCCGCTCTGAGACTCTGTCCTTGAAAGGGCAGCTGCTGTGAGAGCCCTCTCAGCCCCACCTGCCTCACAAGGTGCCTGTTGTGGGGGAGGAAGGGAAAGGAGATTGTAGGCCGCTCTGTGACTCTTGTCCTTGAAAGGGCAGCTGCTGTGAGAGCCCTCTCAACCCCACCCGCCTCACAGGGTGTCTGTTGTGGGGGAGGAAGGGAAAGGAGATTGTAGGCCGCTCTGAGACTCTGTCCTTGAAAGGGCAGCTGCTGTGAGAGCCCTCTCAGCCCCACCTGCCTCACAAGGTGCCTGTTGTGGGGGAGGAAGGGAAAGGAGATTGTAGGCCGCTCTGTGACTCTTGTCCTTGAAAGGGCAGCTGCTGTGAGAGCCCTCTCAACCCCACCTACTTCACAGGGTGTCTGCTGTGGGGGAGGAAGGGAAAGGAGATTGCGAGCCGCTCTGAGACTCTGAAATTTGAAGCGGAGAGCAGGGTATAAATCCAATATCATCATCCTCATCATCACCTTTGAGACTGGGCAGTAATTCGACCCTCCCTGGTCCAGAGCAGGTGTCTTTGGCAGAGGAGGCATCGCTGCCCACTTGGAGGGCAGCCATGGCATTTGGTGGGCAGTGACGCTGCCTGCTCTCACTCCAAAGAGCCTTTTTGCCAGGCCTGCCGCTTCTCCGTCCCGCCCAGCCTTTGGGGCATCTGATACCCTCTGGGTCAGGTTGCCCCCAGGCAGAGAGCAGCTGCCATGATGGCTTGTATCAGAGCCAAGAAAACTTCCACCTCTCCCTCATCCTTCCCCCTTGTCTGGGCTGGGCTTCGGTGAGGAAAACAAGCTATACTGCTGGCAACGGGAGGCTATAAGAAGTCCCTCTGGCTGCGTGGCAGGCAGCAGTGTCCTGGCAGAACCATGCACCTTCACCTCCTCCTCCCAGGGAGTCTTCTCCTCTTGGCCAGGCTGCCATTTTCATGCCCCACTTTCTATTCAGGTGAGTAGTGCTTCCCTTTTAGCGTTGCCAAGTCTAATTCAAGAAATATCTGGGGACTTTGGGGGTGGAGCTAGGAGACTTTTGGGGTGGGGCCAGGAGACATTGGGGCGGGGCCAGGAACAAGGGTGTGACAAGCATAATTGAACTCCAAAGGGAGTTCTGGCCATCACATTTAAAGGGACGGCACACCTTTTCAATGCCTTCCTTCCATAGGAAATAATGAAGGATAGGGGCACCTTCTTTTGGGGCTCATAGAATTGGACCCCCTGGCCCAATCTTTTTGCTCAAGAACAGTTCTAGGAGAGCTCACTCAGCCTCACCTGTGTCGCGGGGCATCTGTTGTGAGGAGAGGAAAGGAAAGGAGATTGTAGGCCCCTCTGAGACTCCTTCAGGGAATGAAGGGTGGGGGATAAATCCAATCTCTCCTCCTCCTCCTCTTCCTGTTGGTGGAATCAACTGCTAGAAGAAGCTAGGGTAGGCTTCCCAACCCTCCCGCCCTGGCGGGGGACCCCCGAATTTCCAGCCTCTTCCCCCGCTCCCCAAAAAACCGGAAGCGGGGGGAGGGGGAACAGTGCCAAGGAGCGTGGCGAGCCTCGAGTCCGGGTCCCTTAGGAGGCTGCTGAGCCCGTCTCGGAGGAGCAGCAGCTAAGTTGAAGACAAGAAGAGGCGGCAGCAGGGTGGAGGCAGGCCAGGACTCGGACTTAGGGTTGCTAAAGCGGCGGCGGCAGCGCACAGCGGCCTTCTCCGCTCCCCTCCCGTCCCCTCAGGTAAAATCAGAGAAGAGGGTGGAGGCAGGCCAGGACTCGGACTTGGGGTTGCTAAAGCGGCGGCAGCAGCGCACAGCGGCCTGCTCCGCTCCCCTCCCGTCCCTCAGGTAAAATCAGAGAAGAGGGTGGACTCGGCTGACTCACTTTTCTGCATTGGCTCTGAAAGATGACAGAGGGGTATGATGCTAAAGAGATTTGCATGTGCGCCTGGAGCACACGAGGAGCAAGGGCCAGATATTCCATGGATGTGAGTACCTAGTTAGTGCCTTTCCTTTTGTTTATTTTCCTCGGTGCACCTGGATTTACCTTGTAGTTAGGGTTGCCAATCCCCAGGTGGGGGCAGGGGATCCCCTGGTTTGGAGGCCCCCCCCCCGCTTCAGGGACGTCAGAAAGCGGGGGGAGGGGAAGAAAATGTCTGCTGGGAACTCTGTTATTCCCTATGGAGATTTATTCCCATAGAAAATCATAGAGAATTGATCCGCAGGTATCTGGGGCTCTGAGGGGGCTGTTTTTTGAGGTAGATGCACCAAATTTTCAGTATAGCATCTAGTGCCTCTCCCCAAAATACTCCCCGAGTTTCAAAAGGATTGGACCAGGGGGTCCAATTCTATGAGCCCCGAAAGAAGGTGCCCCTATCCTTCATTATTTCCTATGGAAGGAAGGCATTGAAAAGGTGTGCTGTCCCTTTAAATGTGATGGCCAGCACTCCCTTTGGAGTTCAATGATGCTTGTCACAGCCTTGATCTTGGCTCCACCCCCAAAGTCCCCAGATATTTCTTGAATTGGACTTGGCAACCCTAAGCTAGGGCCTTGCGGGACCTTACCCAGATCTCACCCAGTAAAATCACTCTATTCCAACCTTTAATTTGACATCGAAGGACAAAGCCAATATCTTCTTCTTCGTCGTCGTTGTGACAGGAAGTGCAAAGAATCCGCTCTTTCCCATGAAGAAGATGAAGAGCCGGAATGTTCTTCTCCTTTTAGAACAACAGTGACGGGGGTGGTTTGGTCATCCTCTCTTTCTCCTTCTCTCTGCAGAGAGGCCTAAGCCCGGAACATGCCCCGTTGTACAGGATGAACACAAACTGCATAGAAAGTACTGCTCCAGAGATAAGGACTGCCCAGGTAGTGAGAAATGCTGCGAAACCGACAACGGACAGCAGTGTGAGCTTCCTGACGGAGGTGAGTAAAGGGCAACTCCCTTTGCACCACGGACAACCCTCAACGGGACAGGAGACTGTAGGGAAGAGGGAGTGAAGGACTGAGACCAGCCAATCTCCCCCCACCCCGCCCAGCCCAAAAGTGCTCTGAACAGTCCACCCAAGGTCACCTTCTCCCTATGGCCCCCTTCATTTCTTCCGACACAAAGAAATAAAGAAGGGAAAAGTTTTAGCTGCGCCCTTGTGTGCCTTCTGTTTCATGGTCTGAAGAGACCCCTTTTTATCTGCAAGATGGCAGGCATGGAGGGGGGGGGAGAGCTAGAGCTGGAAAGGCAGGTTCCTTCAAGGACCTTTGGAACAGGGACGGTTTCTCCTACATCCCCAAACCTGGGTGAGGACGGAGGCTTATTTATTTACTTATAGTTTGGAATTATGAATCACCCAACCCCTGAGTCCACAGGGCTCTGGTTGATGTACAACAGTAAAATACAAACATCATAAGCATTGGTGGTTGTAGATTTTCCGGGCTGTGTGGCCGTGGTCTTGGCATTGTGAGACCTGACGTTTCGCCAGCAGCTGTGACTGGCATCCTCAGAGGTGTAACCCGGAAAACTGGAGTTCTCTCTGGGTCAAATTGAGAAGAAGATGGTAGGCAGGTAATTTATATCGCCTCAGGCAGGTGGGGTTGGGCTGAGTCATCATCTTGTGGGAGCTTCCTGGGCTGTGAGATGCTAATGGAGGAGCTTCCCTGAGGGGGTTCTTTTGTATATGGATTGGCTGTTAAAATTCTAATCTTATCTGCAGTGCTGTTGTAAGCTTTAGGGCGTTTTGTGTTTTTCAGGGCTGGAAGCCATGCCCTATTCATTTTAAAACTTCCTTCCTTCCTGTTGAAATTGTGTTTATGTTTCTGGATTCCCATGGCTTCCCTGCGTAATCTAACATGGTCATTTGATATGTTGTCCAGCATTACAGTGTATTGGAATGCGTCCTGTTTGAGTTAGGTTATGTTCAGCCATTGCTGATTTTTCAGGTTGTTTTTAAGGGTGTCTTTCGTGTTCTTTTATTCTTGTCTGGATGCTACATTGTGTGGTCCCAACTTGTCCACAACTGCAGGGTATGAGGGGTCTCTTCTGTCTTTTGCTGATCGTAGCGTCTGATGTATTTCTCTGGTGGGTCGGAACACTGTTTGTAGGTTGTGTTTCTTCATAAGTTTTCTCATCTGATCATTGATTCCTTTGTATGGCAAAAGCACCTTTTTTTGTGGGAGACTGTTTTTCTTCAGTTGTTTGTTTGATCCTAGGTTTAATCGCTCTTCTGATTTCATTCTTCGAGTAGCCATTTGCTTGAAGTGTGTGGTTTAGACGATTTCGTTCATCTTTGAGAAATTGTGGTTCACATATCCGGCAAAAACGGAGTTTTCATCTGGGGAGAGTTGACGATCTATCCGATTGATGACAATGCGTGCATTGTTGAGCATCGGGTTTGGAAAAAAACCATGGAAAAAGAAATCGAGGGTAAACTCCCATTTCTAGATATCATGGTCATAAGCAAAGCAAACCTTCAACTAGGTTACAAGGTCTACAGAAAACCAACTCACACAGATTGCGACCAGTTTTGCACTAGACCCCTGATGCGATCCAATAACTGTATAAGAGCACTTTAAAAATGCCGTCAGGGTTTGTAATTTTCAATGTAATTGATTATATATATATATATATATATAACTGATTTTACTGTTGTACATCGCCCTGAGCCTGGCGCTTGCCAGGATATGGCAACTAATCAAAAATAATAATAATAATAATAATAATAATAATAATAATAATAATAATAATAATAATAATAATAATAATAATAATAATAATAATTCCTCTTCTCCCTTTCTCACAATACAAGAACTCGTGAGCATTCAATGAAATTGCTGAGCAGTCAGGTTAGAAGGGTGATTAACATGTGGCATTCACTGCCACAGGAGGTGGTGGCGGCTACAAGCATAGCCAGCTTCAAGAGGGGGTTAGATAAAAATATGGAGCAGAGGTCCATCAGTGGCTATTAGCCACAGTGTGTGTATATTTGGCCACTGTGTGACACAGAGTGTTGGACCGGATGGGCCATTGGCCTGATCCAAAATGGCTTCTCTTATGTTCATAATAATAATAGTAATAATAATAATAATAATAATAATAATAATAATAATAATAATAATAATAATAATAATAATAATAATAATAATAATAATAATAATGGTTTAGGCCTGTCCCCAAGCTGACATTCTACACTAAAATCATAGAATCGTAGAGTCACAGAGTTGGTTTCCCTGATTCTCTGATTCTAGTGTAGAATGTCAGTTTGGGGACAGGGCTAAACCAGGATTAAAGGTCTAGTGCAAAATTGGTGCTACTATTTACACATAAACTCCAGTCACCGCCCTTGACAAAAAAGAGGCATAATCAAAACATTAGTAGACCGTGCAAGGCGGATATGTGAACCGCACTGAAGCTTATACCCAGAATTAAACTTGCTGGTCTTAAAGGTACCACTGGACTTAAACTTTTTTCTAAAATATCAGCCTGAAAGCCAGGGCTTTTTTTTTTTTTTTGAGCAGGAAGAAGAAGAAGATATTGGATTTATATCCTGCCCTCCACTCCAAAGAGTCTCAGAGTGGCTCACAATCTCCTTTCCCTTCCTCCCCCACAACAGACACCCTTTGAGGTAGATGAAGATATTGGATTTATATCCCGCCCTCCACTCCGAAGAGTCTCAGAGCGGCTCACAATCTCCTTTCCCTTCCTCCCCCACAACAGACACCCTGTGAGGTAGATGAAGATATTGGATTTATATCCCGCCCTCCACTCCAAAGAGTCTCAGAGTGGCTCACAATCTCCTTTCCCTTCCTCCCCCACAACAGACACCCTGTGAGGTAGATGAAGATATTGGATTTATATCCCGCCCTCCACTCCGAAGAGTCTCAGAACGGCTCACAATCTCCTTTCCCTTCCTTCCCCACAACAGACGCCCTGTGAGGTAGATGAAGATATTGGATTTATATCCCGCCCTCCACTCCGAAGAGTCTCAGAGCGGCTCACAATCTCCTTTCCCTTCCTCCCCCACAACAGACACCCCGTGAGGTAGATGAAGATACTGGATTTATATCCCGCCCTCCACTCCGAAGAGTCTCAGAGCGGCTCACAATCTCCTTTCCCTTCCTCCCCCACAACAGACACCCCGTGAGGTAGATGAAGATACTGGATTTATATCCCGCCCTCCACTCCGAAGAGTCTCAGAGCGGCTCACAATCTCCTTTCCCTTCCTCCCGCACAACAGACACCCTGTGAGGTAGATGAAGATATTGGATTTATATCCTGCCCTCCACTCCAAAGAGTCTCAGAGTGGCTCACAATCTCCTTTCCCTTCCTCCCCCACAACAGACACCCTGTGAGGTAGATGAAGATATTGGATTTATATCCCGCCCTCCACTCCGAAGAGTCTCAGAACGGCTCACAATCTCCTTTCCCTTCCTTCCCCACAACAGACGCCCTGTGAGGTAGATGAAGATATTGGATTTATATCCCGCCCTCCACTCCGAAGAGTCTCAGAGCGGCTCACAATCTCCTTTCCCTTCCTCCCCCACAACAGACACCCTGTGAGGTAGATGAAGATACTGGATTTATATCCCGCCCTCCACTCCAAAGAGTCTCAGAGCGGCTCACAATCTCCTTTCCCTTCCTCCCCCACAACAGACACCCTGTGAGGTAGATGAAGATATTGGATTTATATCCCGCCCTCCACTCCGAAGAGTCTCAGAACGGCTCACAATCTCCTTTATCTCCCTCCCTCACAACAGAAGCCCTGTGAGGTAGATGAAGATACTGGATTTATATCCCGCCCTCCACTCCGAAGAGTCTCAGAACAGCCCACAATCTCCTTTCCCTTCCTCCCCCACAACAGACACCCTGTGAGGTAGATGAAGATACTGGATTTATATCCCGCCCTCCAGTCCGAAGAGTCTCAGAGTGGCTCACAATCTCCTTCATCTTCCTCTCCCACAACAGACACCCTGTGAGGTGGGTGAGACTAAGAGAGCTCTGACAGAAGCTGCCCTTTCAAGGACAGCTCTGTAAGAGTTATGGCTGACCCAAGGCCATTCCAGCAGGTGCAAGTGAAGGAGTGGGGAATCAAACCCGGTTCTTCTAGATAAGAGTTCGCACACTTAATCACTACACCAAACTGTCTCTCCACAGGAAGACACAGGAATGCAGTGCCAGCTGGCTTGGCATCAGGGGATGTGGCCTAATATGCAAATGAGTTCCAGCTGGGCTCTTTCTACAAAAAAAAAGCCCTACCAAAAACCTTCTGTGAAATTTGAAGTCTTCCAGCTGATTCACCAGTTATGAACCTCTTGGTCTTTTTTTCCTCTCTTTCCACCCTCAGTCATCAGAGGTTACTGCCCCAGGGTGGGTCACAAACCTGGCCAGCTCAGCACATGTGGGTCCGAATGCAGCGACGACTACGATTGTGCCGGGGAGCTGCCAAGGAAGAAGTGTTGCAGGGTCTGGTACTGGCGGTTGTGTGTGGAAGCCATCGAAGGTACGTCGGGACCTTACAGTCATGACCATGGCGGGTTGGAGGGTTGGGTGTGGTGTTGGGGCCTAGGGACATGGAAGAGATGAAAGGTTAGTACCTAAAAAGAGGGGAAGTCCAGAGGTCTGAGTTGAAATGAAAAAATGTCCCTCACTCCATCCCTGCATTGTTCCAGAATTTACTTTAAATCTACTCGGGGAGGTGGTGGGCTCTCCTTCCTTGGAGGTTTGTAAACAGAGGCTAGATGGCCATCTGACAGCCATGAGGAGCCTGTGAATTTAGGGGGAGGGGTTTGTGGATTTCTTGCATTGTTCAGGGGGTTGGACTAGATGACCCTGGAGGTCCCTTCCAACTCTTCTATGATTCTAACAGGCTTCCTCCTTGGGAGGTGGTGGGCTCTCCTTCCCTGGAGGTTTGTAAACAGACTAGATGGCCATCTGACAGCCACTAAGAGCCTGTGAATTTAGGGGGAGGGGGTTGTGGATTTCCTGCATTGTGTAGGGGGTTGGACTAGATCACCCTGGAGGTTCCTTCCAGCTCTAGGATTCTATGCTTTAACTGGGTTCTCCTTCCTTGGAGGTTTTTAAACAGAGGCTGGATGGCCATCTGACAGCCATGAGGAGCCTGTGAATTTAGGGAGAGGGGTTTGTGGATTTCCTGCATCGTGCAGGGGGTTGATAACCGTGGAGATCCCTTCCAACTCTAGGATTTTATGATTCTACTCCATAATTCCAATTCTTAGTTGATTCCAGAATCGAAGCCGGTGCAAGTTTGCCACAGTCCTTTCAGTTCATTGTATAGATTCCCTCCTCCATTTTATTAATGCCCACGTACGCTTTTATAAAACACTGAAAAAAAGAAAGTCGGCCTTTGTTGCATTGGGAGGCACGATTATAATGAGAATCTTATTGGGCGTTTTCGCACTGACCTTCAAGTAGCGCGACCACCCTCTTCACACCGGAGGATCTGCCCGGATTTCGCACAAGAAGTGCCGGCGCACCCAAAAGAGCTGGCTACTTCCGTCGCGAAACCCGCTCAAACGTTTTCCTGCTTCTTGGCGGTTTCCGTTTGAGCGGGTTTCGCGACGGAAGTAGCCGGCTCTTTTGGGTGCGCCGGCACTTCTTGTGCGAAATCCGGGCAGATCCTCCGGTGTGAAGAGGGTGGTCGCGCTACTTGAAGGTCAGTGCGAAAACGCCCATTGTGAGTTTTTTTCCTGACGTACCAGAGGTTCTCTGGTGCTCTGGCAAAGCACCATTCAAAAACAATGATGTTACTTGTATTCATGTTACAAATAGAAAAGAGCCCGAGTTTGGCAGCACCTTAAAGACTAACAAAATACGTGGCAGGGGAGGAGCTTTTGTGAGTCATGTGACTCACCAAAAGGGCCTCCCGTGAAGAAATGTTGTGATTTGTAGTAATGCCACAGCATAGGGAAAGAACTCTACACATGCTCAGTGGTTCCCTCTTAGTTAAAAAGGTCAAGGTTGTCCCCTGTGCAAGCACCTAGTCGTCGTGATCAACCCATGGGGTGACGTCACATCAGGATGTTTTCTTGGCAGACTTTTCATTGCCTCTCCGGTCAACTACGCTTTACCCCCAGCAAGCTGGGTACTCGTTTTACCAACCTCAGAAGGATATTGCTTCATATATCCTGCACACAACCTTTGTCATGGCACAGGAATCCCAGGGCTGGATATGCATCAGTTCAGGGCTTTTTGCTGGTCTTTTTTGACCTGCTTGCCCCAGAATCCCTGCTTTTGCTGTTATACTCTGAGGAACACAAAGGAGAAGGAGGAGGAGGAGGAAGAGAAGGAGGAGGAGGAGGAAGAGAAGGAGGAGGAGGAGAGGAAGAAGAAGAAGAAGAAGAAGAAGAAGAAGAAGAAGAAGATGATGATGATGATGATGATGATGATGATGATGATGATGATGATGATGATGATGATGATGATGGTGATATTGGATTTATATCCCATCCTTCACTCTGAATCTCAGAGTGGCTCACAATCTCCTATATCTTCTGCCCCCCCCCCCGCACAACAGACACCCTGTGAGGTGGGTGGGGCTGAGAGGGCTCTCACAGCAGCTGCCCTTTCAAGGGCAACTCCTACAAAAGCTATGACTGACCCAAGGCCATTCCAGCAGCTGCAAGCGGAGGAGTGGGGAATCCAACCCGGTTCTCCCTGATAAGAGGCTGCACACTTAACCTCTACACCAAAATGTCTGCTAGGCACTCCATTATTCTCTACGGAGACCAATTCACATAGGGTATAATGGAGAATTGGTCTGTGGGTATCTGGGGCTCTGGGGGGGGGGCGTGTTTTTTATTTATTTATTTATATTTAGACTTATATCCCGCCCTTCCCACCGAAGTGGCTTTTTGAGATAGAAGCACCAAATTTTCAACATAGCATCCGGCGCCTCTCCTCAAAACACCCTCCAAGTTTCAAAAGAACTGGACCAGGGGGTCTTATCCTATGAGCCCCAAAAGAAGGTGCCCCTATCCTCCATTATTTAAATGATGTGTGGTCCCTTTAAATGTGATGGCCAGAACTCTGTTTGGAGTTCAATCATGCTTGTCACAGAAGGAGGAGGAGGAGGAGGAGAAGATGATGATGATATTGGATTTATATCCCATCCTTCACTCTGAATCTCAGAGTCTCAGAGTGGCTCACAATCTCCTGTATCTTCCCCCCCCACACACATACACAACAGACACCTTGTGAGGTGAGTGGGGCTGAGAGGGCTCTCACAGCAGCTGCCCTTTCTTTTTTCCCCTTTTTTTTCCAAAAAGAAATATATTTTATTAAACAAGACAAATAGATAATCAAACAAACATCATCTAAACATATAAGGCTAGGCCTAGGTACATACAAACAATCCAACACCCTCACCCAACCTCCCTTCACACTGAGCTGGAGGGGCCTATCCAAAGCTCCGTTTCAGGTTCCTCATATCTAATCCCATGCGATTTAACCACGAGTATAACGGGTCCCATGTCTTTTTACAAATCAATAGGTCTCCCTCTCTTAGTCTAGTCGTTAACATATCAAGTTCGGCAGCTTCTAAGAGCTTAAATAAAAATTCGTTCTTATCAGGTATTTTAGGAGATTTCCAATACTTAGCGTATAACATTCTGGCCGCCGTTACAACATGCAATAACAGTTTTTTCGATGACTTCGATATTTTCTCTTTAACAATACTTAATAGGTAGAGGTCAGGAGTATGAGAGAATCTTAGTTTAAGATTCTTAATCTTAAGCAGCTGCCCTTTCAAGGACAACTCTGCGAGAGATATGGCTGACCCAAGGCCATTTCAGCAAGTGCAAGTGCAGGAGGGGGGAATCAAACGCGGTTCTCCCAGATAAGAGAGCTATGGCTGACCCAAGGCCATTCCAGCAGGTGCGAGTGGAGGAGTGGGGAATCCAACCCGGTTCTCCCAGATAAGAGAGCTCTGGCTGACCCAAGGCCATTCCAGCAGGTGCGAGTGGAGGAGTGGGGAATCACACCCGTTTCTCCCAGATAAGAGAGCTCTGGCTGACCCAAGGCCATTCCAGCAGCTGCAAGTGGAGGAGTGGGGAATCACACCCGTTTCTCCCAGATAAGAGAGCTCTGGCTGACCCAAGGCCATTCCAGCAGCTGCAAGTGGAGGAGGGGGGAATCAAACCCGGTTCTCCCAGATAAGAGAGCTATGGCTGACCCAAGACCATTCCAGCAGGTGCAAGTGGAGGAGTGGGGAATCCAACCCGGTTCTCCCAGATAAGAGAGCTCCGGCTGACCCAAGGCCATTCCAGCAGCTGCAAGTGGAGGAGTGGGGAATCCAACCCAGTTATCCCAGATAAGAGAGCTATGGCTGACCCAAGACCATTCCAGCAGGTGCGAGTGGAGGAGTGGGGAATCCAACCCGGTTCTCCCAGATAAGAGTCCGCACACTTCACCACTACACCAAACTGGCTCGATGCCTGAAACACAGGGAGTGAAGGGAAGGCCAAAGGACTTGGCTGGGGATGAGAGGAGAAAGCACAATCCCTCCAGAAACGACTCTTCAGGGGCTTCCCGTGGGGAACTATGTGGTCGGTGGTAGGATTGGGCCCGGCTCATGTGACCCTCCTGCCATCCACAGAAACCCCATTGCTTCTCCCACTCTCGTTCCAGAGCACCCCGGAGTGTGTCCCTTGAGGCAAGTTGTGCAGACCTTCGCCCCCTGCGGAGACACCTGCCGGGATGACAGAGACTGCCACCTCAACCAGAAGTGCTGCTTCACCGGCTGCAGCCGAGGCTGCCTGGACTCAGGTACTGAAACGAAATGCAAAAAGAAGGATCACGTGAGCAATGAGCAACCGACGACCTCTATAGGTTACTGTGATCAAAATTACTATACTGTAATAACAATGCAATTGCAGAAATAGTTTAATCAAACAGGTATATTCTTCAAACAACATCTCTTGAGAAAAGTTCATTCGGCAGATTCACAGCAGAGAGTAGCTTTTCTTAACTCCCATGAAAAGTAGATCGCGACAGAACAGGCTCCGGCGTAAGCCAGACGGAGCTTTTTTTGCCGGCTATCGAATCACTGCGGAGACCTTTGGGTCCCTTGGAAATGAAACAGAATTAAGTCTTGATTGATTTCTGATTTTTTTAGTAAATCCCAAGCCTGAAGAAGTTGGTGGATGAAACGGGAAGTACAAGTTAACAGTCCTGTCACGATCTACTTGGAAATGAAATAGAATTAAGTCTTGATTGATTTCTGAACCTTTTAGTAAAACCCCAAACCTGAAGAAGTTGGTGGATGAAACGGGAAGTACAAGTTAGCAGTCCTGTCGCGATCTACTTTAGTATAGTAATTTTGATCACAGTAACCTATATAACTCATTGGACTCAGGTACTGGCCAAGGTACTGGCCAAGTCAAGGGATGCTGGGGGCATGCCAGAGAGTGAAACAGCAGACAGTCCCTGCTCCAGAGGCTGGTGAGATGGTCCTACTCACCTCTTTGCATCTCTTTCCAACAGTGCGCAGCCAGCAGTGTCGATTGCCACCTGAGACGGGTCCTTGTCGAGCGGCCATACCACGTTATTACTATGATGTTGATCAAAAGAAATGCTTAAAGTTCACCTATGGGGGCTGCGATGGCAATGCCAACAACTTTAAGACCCAGGAAGAATGTGAGGAGGCCTGTGGGGAGATCAGTCCAGGTACGGAAGTCCTGACTTTCCTAGCTTTGGTTGGGGAGAGAAAGCAGAGCTGGAGGCTCAGGCAAAGGTTGAGCAATATTTTACTAGATAATAATAATAATAATAATAATAATAATAATAATAATAATAATAACTTTTATTTCTATCCCGCCCTCCCCGCCTAGGCGGCTCAGGGCGGCTAACAACAACTTAGACATTAACATAAATGATAAAACTTTAAATTTAACAATTAAAATTAAGCATAAAAACCAGTCAGTTAAGTTAAAATACATGATTTTCGTTAGCCTAGATATATATGAGTGTATCTGGCAGCGATTGAGCTGTTATGGCGCTGGTTCTGCCAGTTTAGGTAGTCTTATAGATGGCGGTTCTTACACCAGGCAACTCAGCAGTCAGTGTCGTTATAAGCTTGCCTAAAAAGGGCGGTCTTGCAGGCCCTGCGGAACTGGCCAAGGTCCCGCAGGGCCCGCACCTCCTCCGGAAGCTGGTTCCACAATGCCGGTGCAGCCGCTGAAAAGGCCCGTACTCTAGTATGTTGGAGTTTGACCTCTCTCGGCCCAGGGATGGTCATTTTGTTTTTACCCACTGACCTCAGTGCCCTCTGGGGTTCATATGGGGAGAGACGTCCCTTAGGTAGGCTGGTCCTCGGCCATATAGGGCTTTAAAGGTGATAACCAACACTTTGTATTGGACTCGGTAGATAATTGGTAGCCAGTGCAGTCCGCGCAGCCCCGGCCGTATGTGCTCCCATTTCGAGAGCCCTAACAGTAGCCTGGCCGACGCGTTCTGCACCAGCTGTAGCTTCCGAGTCCGGCACAGAGGTAGCCCCAAGTAGAGGGCATTACAGTAGTCCAATCTTGAGGTGACCGTTGCATGGATCACTGTTGCGAGGTCCCGGCGCTCCAGGAAGGGGGCCAACTGCCTTGCCCGCTTCAGATGGAAGAATGCTGACTTGGCAGTGGCTGCTATCTGGGCCTCCATTGATAATGAAGGCTCCAGTAAAACACCCAAACTTTTTACCTGGCGGAATGTATGGGGTCGCCCTGACCTGGACGATAGCCCAGGCCAGCCTGATCTCATCAGGTCTTGGAAGCCAAGCAGGGTCAGTCATAGTTAGTATTTGGATGGGAGACCTCCTTGGAATACCACAGCTGGGAGGCAGAGGCAGGCTTCCTTGAAATACCCAGTCAGAAGGACATAGGCAAGTTCTATTACATATGAACATATGAAGCTGCCTTATACTGAATCAGACCCTGAGTCCATCAAAGTCAGTTTTGTCTACTCAGACTGGCAGCGGTTCTCCAGAGTCTCAAGCTGAGTTTTTTCACACCTGCTTGCCTGGACCCTTTTAGTTGGAGATGCCGGGGATTGAACCTGGGACCTTCTGCTTACCAAGCAGATGCTCTACCACTGAGCCACCGTCCCTCCTTAACACTTATGAAGCTGCCTTCTACTGAATAAGACCCTCTTTGGTCCATCGAAGTCAGTCTTGTCTACTCAGACTGGCAGCAGCTCTCCAGTGTCTCAAGCTGAGGTTTTTCACACCTCTTTGCCTGGACCCTTTTTAGCTGGAGATGCCGGGGATTGAACCTGGGACTTTCTGCTTACCAAGCAGATGCTCTACCACTGAGTCACCATCCCTCCCTCCCTTCAGCCACCTCCCTGAATATCCTCCAGGCCCCCAGTAGGGGTCAATCACGAGAGGTCAACATGACTTCCAGGTGCAGAGGCACACACACAAATATAGAAAAAAAAAACCTGGGGTGGTCACGTGCCTTAGGTATTTCCGATATGTTCATAGTTCCTCTATGAACTTTTACAGATACATGATGCTCTGTTTTGTAAAACAGAATAGTGAAAGCGTAGGGATCTCTCTTTCACCCCTGGGGCAGAGCAGCCCCACTGAGCTGCCGGCCCTGTTCTGTCTTCCCCTCTGAGGCATTCGGGCTCCAGCTGCTAGCCAAGTTTCCACCTGGCAAAGTGCCTCTCTCCTGCAGTCCCTCCTTCTAGATATTGACCTCCTGGCACCATCCAGCCTTTGTAGGAATTACCCACAGAGAGCACCTGAGAGACGCTTCCCTTCTCTGTGTTGCCATTTGGAGATCTTGCCTTGTGCTGGTGGCTCTGCCTACTCAGGATCTGGTTACCACCTGGACCAGTCAAGTATCAGCAATGCTGGCTGACTGTCCCCTTCTCCTGGGGGCCCTTTTGAAATCGTGTGTATGAAAGATGAAAAATGACACAGAGGATCACTCTCAGCGTTAAAAATCACAAAACATTTATTTTTTGAGTCTGCTTCGGCGGGGAGGGCGGGGTATAAATAAAAATTTATTATTATTATTATTATTATTATTATTATTATTATTATTATTATTATTATTATTTATTAAAGAGAAAATGTTCACGTGCATATTCTCAACATAGCAACAGGTTGAGCAAAGGCTCCCAAAAGAAAGGTGTCGACACACAGCTCCTCTGTCGCTCACTCTGTACATGCCCTATCTGCTCTTATTCTAAGGCTAGCAAGGGAAAAGCACAAAAAAATCCACGAACAACCAACAGCACTGGAAAACTTGTGCAATGATATATTCAATAGAAAACATATATAAATTATTAATGTATAATTATAATTATTAATGTATTATTAATATATTTTAAATTGAGTTTGTTAGTTTTTTGTGTTGTAAGCCGCCCTGAGCCCACCTCGGTGGGGTAGGGTGGGATATAAATCAAATAAAATAAAATAAATAAAATAAAAATAAATAAATAAATAACGTGTACAAAGGCACCAAGCACATTCCCCAAGACACAGTCTTATCTTTCACGTGCAAAGTTCATAAATAAAGTGAATGTCCGGGGATAACATTCCTGAAAAGCCGGGAGCAAGGATTCCAAGAGTGGTCTTTTCCCAGAGTGGTCTTTTCCGTCAAAATTGCTATATAGTTATATTCCACTGAGGCGGCACAGCACAACTTCGAAGTCTTAGAAGCGGCAGATTAATGAACGCCAGGGAAGCGCCTATAACCCTGTTTCACCAGAGGCTTTAACAAGCTGCGTGGAGAAAAGACTGTTGATAAAAGTGTCACCAACCAGATAAAACTCACAAACTTATTACACAACTGGTCAAAGTGTATACAGACCTTCACAAAAGCAATCGCTTAATACATTTTCTGCAGAAGAAAGAGGCTACCACACGGCCACACCTCAGACATATATATGAACAGGTGTAGAGAATTATTTACATCCTAAAAGTTACAGTACATGCTAAGTTCTTTAAAAGTGCAGACAAACAACCACATATACCCACAGTGCAAATGTATCCATTACAGACAAATAATAATCATAAGAAACAAGAGAGATGATCCCAGTCATTATTCAAACCATTTGGTGTCAGGGAATTCATTTTAAAAATCCATATCATTCTAAGGCTGGCATTCTCACTTAGATGTTACAGTGTTCTAAAAGCTCACCATAACCTTGGAATATTTTTTGGGCTTCAAGTGCTCCTCTTGTCTTTGCCTGGAACTCAAATGTAAGAGCAAATTCTGCCTAGATAGAATCAGCTACAGATATAGCTTCTACTCTGTGCCAAAGGGCTTTATTATCACTGGCCGTTTTCCCACTGACCTTACTCCGGAGCGACGTCCCTCTTCACCGCGCAGCGTCTGCGCGGATTTCCCACCAACTGCTGCGCACAACCAGGAAGAGCCGCGGCTTTTGCGTCGCAGATGTAAACTGGTTTTTAGCGGTTTACATCTGCGACGCAAAAGCCGCGGCACTTCCTGGTTGTGCACAGCAGTTGGTGGGAAATCCGCGCAGACACTGTGCGGTGAAGAGGGACGTCGTTCCAGAGTAAGGTCAGTGGGAAAACGGCCTCTGTTTCCCACTCCCTGCGGGTCAAAGAGGTACTTCCTGAAGTCTCCGGGAAGATGCTTTCTGTTCCAGAGCCTGTCAATCTCTTTTCCCTGAAAGCTATCCACTTCTAGGAGGAGCACTTCTAGTAGCGGAGAGCAATGCCTTTGATTTTCTCTCTCGCCTGTTCTATGCTAAGAGGAAGAACCTTTTTAAAACGAAAGGTGGAAATTTTCATGCAGGACCGAATTTCTAAAATAAAACCCCTTTCTTAAGATTCCCAATATTGTCTGTGCAAAAAGACTCTGAAATTATCCCTGTGAAAGAATATGCGTAGAACACTGGTCCCCGACCTTTTTGGCACCAGGGAACGGTTTTGTGGAAGACAATTTTTCCATGGACAGGTGGCGGGTGGAGGGTGATGGTTTCGGGATGATACAATCATGCATCCTAATTTGGTGCGGTGGTTGAGTGTGCGGACTCTTATCTGGGGGAACCGGGTTTGATTCCCCACTCCTCCACTTGTACCTGCTGGAATGGCCTTGGGTCAGCCATAGTTCTCATAGGAGTTGTCCTTGAAAGGGCAGCATCTGTGAGAGCTCTCTCATCCCCACCCATCTCGCAGGGAGTCTGCTGTGGGGGAGGAAGATAAAGGAGATTGTAAGCAGGTTTGAGACTCTGAGATTCAGAGTGAAGGGCAGGATATAAATCCAATGTATTGTTATTACTACTACTACTACTTCTACTAAAAAGGTAAAGGTAGTCCCCTGTGCAAGCACTAGTCATTTTCGACTCTGGAGTGACGTTGCTTTCACAACGTTTTCATGGCAGACTTTTTACGGGGTGGTTTGCCATTGCCTTCCCCAGTCAGCTACACTTTCCCCCCAGCAAGCTGGGGACTCATTTGACGGACCTCGGAAGGATGAAAGGATGAGTCAACCTCGAGCCGGCTACCTGAACCAGCTTCCACTGGGATCGAACTCAGGTTGTGAGCAGAGGGCTCCGACTGCAGTACTGCAGCTTTACAACTCTGTGCCACGGGGTTCTTACTACTACTACTACATTGTAATATATAATGAAATAATTATACCACACAGCCTAGTTGGGGACCCTTGATGTAGAAAATTCAGGAAGTGATTATTCTCAGCCAAGCGTTAGACACCAACTGCTAGGGAAAACTGACCTGGAGTTTTTGCCTGACCCTAAGATTTTCAGGACCCAGGATTAGGAGGGAACTTTCTGCTTCCTCTTCGCTCCTTCAGCCGCCTCACTGCTTCCTTCTCTCTCCCTCCCTTCTGCGGCTACAGAAGTTTGCAAGCTGCCCTCGGAAACAGGTCCATGTCTGGGCTACATGGAACGCTACTACTACAATTCCACCTCCAATTCATGTGAGACATTTATTTATGGGGGCTGCGGAGGTAATGGCAACCAATTTGAGACCAAACTGGACTGCCTGAAGGTCTGTGGGAGAACAGGTAAGCGGCAGGTTTATCTTGTGATATTCTCTGTCCTGTGGGATTCTAAGTTTGTTTCCTCTGGATGAGAATTCTGGAGATTTGCAGTACCTGCTTCGTTTACACATATGAACATATGAAGCTGCCTTCTACTGAAGTCAGTCTTGTCTTCTCAGACTGGCAGCGGCTCTCCAGGGTCTCAAGCTGAGGTTTTTCACACCATTTTGCCTGGACCCTTTTTTGGAGATGCCGGGGATTGAACCTGGGACCTTCTGCTTCCCAAGTAGATGCTCTACCACTGAGCCACCTCCCTCCCCTGCTCTCCAGGGTCTCAAGCTGAGGTTTTTCACACCATTTTGCCTGGACCCTTTTTTGGAGATGCCGGGGATTGAACCTATGACCTTCTGCTTCCCAAGCAGATGCTCTACAACTGAGCCACCATCCCTCCACATAGACAGGGAGTGCAGCGGTGCAGGCAAAGAGTCATTCTTGGTGGGCAGTGGGGTGGGCTGCCCGCCTTAAACCCCAGACACAGACCCTCCAGCTCGGGGTCCTCCACCTTCTTTCAAGGTATTTGCTATCATCTCTCCAGTCAGAAAGACTCTCGCCCTCTTTAAGCTCTGATGGGGATTTCAATCAAAACCACAGAGAGATTCCCAACATCCCCGGAGATCATTCCTTAACCATCAGCGCTTATAGGTTAAAACTTCCAGCAGCCCCATCCCCTGACTATTGGTTTGTTTTATTTTTAACCCGCCACTCCTATCGAACAGGCTCAGGGTTGGTTACATCATAGCCAGCTTCAAGAGGGGATTGGATAAGCATCTGGAGCAGAGGTCCATCAGTGGCTATTAGCCACAGCGTATTGATGGAACTTTCTGTCTGGGGCAGTGATGCTCTGTATTCTTGGTGCTTGGGAGAGGCAACGGTGGGAGGGCTTCTAGTATCCTGGCCCCACTGGTGGACCTCCTGATGGCACCTGGTTTTTTGGCCACTGGGTGACACAGAGGGTTGGACTGGATGGGCCATCGGCCTGATCCAGCTTGGCTTCTCTTATGTTCTCCATGGTGGAGGTATACCCATCTGCCTCCCCGTCAAAAACAGTAATGAATCTTTCCTTAGCAATGATGCTACCTGTTCTAAAAGGCAGTGCCATTATGGCAAAATCACCCCATTGTTTCCCAAGCAGCCAGATCACTCTTTGCTTTGCTTTCCACAGGGGAGTGCGGAGAAGATGACTGAGTCTCACACTATGCTTGTCAAGAGAGGGTGAAACTCTCCGGGGCAACTCCAAAGTCTCAAGAGGGGAGAGCAACCCGCCGTTATGACCAGAATCTTGGAAAGAGGCTGTAAAAATCATCTAATTTCTCCGCAATAAAGACATGAATGTTCTCACAATTTATCTGGGTCAAGTTCTAGGATTACATAGGCTCCTAACTCCCCTAGACTATGGAGATACAGGGTCAGAGCCCCTCTACAGACCCTGTGCGACTCCACACCTAGCAAAGATCACAGAATCATAAAGGGGACTTTGGGGGTGGAGCCAAAAGCAAGGTTGTGACAAGCACAAGTGATCTCCAAAGGGAGTTCTGGCCATCACATTTAAAGGGACCTCACACCTTTTAAATGCCTTCCCTCCACTAGAAATAATGAAGGATAGGGGCACCTTCTTTGGGGGCTCATAGAATTGGACCCCCCTAGTCTAATCCTTTTGAAACTTGGAAGGTCTTTTGGGGAGAGTCACTGGATGTTATACTGCAACTTTTCTGCATCTGTCTCAAAAAACAGCCCCTCCAGAGCCCCAAATACCTGTGGATCAATTCTCTATTATACCCAATGGGAAAATGTCTCCGTAGGGAATAATGGAGTTTCCCTCCCCCTCCCCCCCCCACACACACACTTTCTGATGACTCTGAAGCAGAAGGAGGGTCTCCAAACTGGGGGATACCCTGCCCCCACCTGGGGATTGCTTAGGGGTGGCAAGTTCCCAGGCCAAGTGGGGTTTCCCCCACCCTGGAGGTTCCCAGCCCACCGGCCCACATTGAGCTTGCAGGAGGATCCTCCCTGGCCAGTCTAGGAGCTTCCAGGAAAACTCTATGATTTTTCCGGACGCTCTAGCAATACGAGAGGAAAACTCTATAGAGATTCCCCTCCCAAGTTGCTAGAGTGTCCAGGAAACAATAGAGTTCACCCTCCCAAGTTGCTAGAGTGTCCAGGAAACAATAGAGTTCACCCTCCCAAATTGCTAGAGTGTCCAGGAAACAATAGAGTTCACCCTCCCAAGTTGCTAGAGTGTCCAGGAAACAATAGAGTTCACCCTCCCAAGTTGCTAGAGTGTCCAGGAAACAATAGAGTTCACCCTCCCAAATTGCTAGAGTGTCCAGGAAACAATAGAGTTCACCCTCCCAAGTTGCTAGAGTGTCCAGGAAACAATAGAGTTCACCCTCCCAAGTTGCTAGAGTGTCCAGGAAACAATAGAGTTGAACATATGAACATATGAAGCTGCCTTCTACTGAATCAGACCCTTGGTCCATCAAAGTCAGTCTTGTCTACTCAGACTGGCAGTGGCTCTCCAGGGTCTCCAGCTGAGGTTTTCCACGCCTACCTGCCTGGACCCTTTTTAGTTGGAGATGCCGGGGATTGAACCTGGGACCTTCTGCTTACCAAGCAGATGCTCTACCACTGAGCCACCGTCCCTCCCCAAGTTCACCCTCCCAAATTGCTAGGGTGTCCAGGAAAACCATAGAGTTTTCCCAGAAACTCCTAGAGCGGCCGGCGCACAACGTTGCCGATGTGATAACACCACTTGTGAGTGATGTCATTGCAGTGATGATGTTGAGGGAGTATCCCGCCTAAGGCCTAATGTGGGCTGGCAGGTTGGGAACCTCCAGGGCAGGGGAACCCCTGCCCGACCCGGAAACTTGGCAGCTGTAGCCAATCCCCAGGTGAGGTCAGGGGATCCCCCAGTTTGGAGGCCCTCTTCTATGTTTCAGGGTCATCAGAAAGTGGGGGGGAGGGAAATGATGATATTGGAAGTAATAAATAAATAAATAAATAAATATCCCGCCCTATACTCTGAATCATAGAATCACAGAATCATAGAGTTGGAAGGGACCTCCAGGGTCATCTAGTCCAACCCCTTGAACAATGCAGGAAACTCACAAACACCTCCCCCTAAATTCACAAGATCTTCATTGCTGTCAGAGGGCCATCCAGCCTCTGCTTAAAAGCCTCCAAGGAAGGAGAGCCCACCACCTCCCGAGGAGGAAGCCTGTTCCACTGAGGAACTGCTCTAACAGTCAGGAGGTTTTTCCTAATGTTGAACTGGAAACTCTTTTGATTTAATTTCAACCTATTGGTTCTGGTCCTACAGTACCTTCCAGGGCCACAGAAAACAATTCTACACCATCCTCTAGATGACAGCCCTTCAAGTACTTGTAGATGGTGATCCTATCACCTCTCAGCTGCCTCCTCTCCAGGCTAAACATCCCCAACTCCTTCAACCTTTCCTCATAGGACTTGGTCTCCAGACCCCTCACCATCTTCGTCGCCCTCCTCTGGACCCATTCCAGCTTGTCTATATCCTTCTTAAATTGTGGTGCCCAAAACTGAACACAATACGCCAGATGAGGTCTTACCAGAGCAGAGTAAAGCAATATCATCACATCACGTGATCTAGACAATATACTTCTGTTGATACAGCCCAAAATTGCATTTGCCTTTTTAGCCACCGCATCACACTGTTGACTCATGTTCAGCGTATGATCCACTAAGACCCCTAGATCCGTTTCGCACAGACTACTGCTAAGAAAAGTCTCCCCCATTCTATAACCATGAATTGGATTTTTCCTACCGAAATGCAGAACTTTACATTTATCCCTGTTAAAATTCATTTTATTGGTTTTAGCCCAGTTTTCCAGCCTGTCAAGGTCATCTTGTGTCCTGTTTCTCTCTTCTTCTGTGTTTGCAACCCCTCCCAATTTAGTATCATCTGCAAATTTAATAAGCATTCCCTCTTACAATCGTAGAGTCTCAGAGCATCTTACAATCACCTTTATCCTTCCTCCCCCACAACAGACAACCTGTGAGGTGGGTGGGGCTGAGAGAGCTCTCCAAGAAGCTGCCCTTTCAAGGACAACTCCTACAAAAGCTATGGCTGGCCCAAGGCCATTCCAGCAGGTGCAAGCGGAGGAGGGGGGAATCAAATTCGGTTCTCCCTGATAAGAGGCTGCGCACTTAACCACTACACCAAAATGTCTGCTGGGCACTCCATTATTCCCTACGAGACCAATTCCCATAGGGTATAATGGAGAATTGATCTGTGGATATCTGGGGCTCTGGGGGGTGTTTTTTGAGATAGAAGCACCAAATTTTCAACATAGCATCCAGTGCCTCTCCTCAAAACACCCTCCAAGTTTCAAAAGAACTACCAGGGGGTCCAATTCTATGAGCCCCAAAAGAAGGTGCCCCTATCCTCCATTATTTAAATGATGTGTGGTCCCTTTAAATGTGATGACCAGAACTCTGTTTGGAGTTCAATCATGCTTGTCACAACCTTGCTCCTGGCTCCACCCCCAGTGTATCCTGCCTCCACCCCCCAAAGTCTCCTGGCTCCACCCCCAAAGTCTTCTAGCTCCATCTCCAAAGTCCCCAAATATTTCTTCAATTGGACTTGGCAACCCTACTGCGTCACCAGGAGATCAGTTGTAATCCCAGGGTCAGAATTCCAAAGCTGCCCGAAGGCTCAGAAAAGGCAGGGACCCCTGCCCAAGAGGACCAGAGAGAGAACTGCAGCCAGGATTTCCCAGCCAGGATCTTGCCCTGTGCCGTCCCCCTCCCTCTGTCGTTCTTCGCTTGCCTTCCTCGCTACGTCTCCCACCCAACATTGTTCTGCAAGGGCGGGCTTTGATCTCGCACAATGCTGCTGATAGCATCAAAGAGGAACTAGAACGCCCCGTGCATCTGATAGGGATCGCATTGTATGCACAGAGCAACTTGCCCTGTCAGGCAGACCCAGCACAGGTGAAGAACGGTGGTGAGATGCAGCAAGAACACTGCGTGCGAGCGCTAAAGATCTCGCGTGAGAGAGAACACATAAAAGCATGCCAGCCACCCAAGGTTACCAATGTCCAGGCCTCTCTGCCCTGTTGTTGGCCCTCCAGAGGAACTGGTTGGCCACTGTGTGAGGCAGGAGGCTGGACTAGATGGACCCTCCCTGGTCTGATCCAGCAGGGCTCTTCTGATGTTCTTTTCAGGGGAAGGCCTCGGCCTCTCTGCGCTGTTTTTGGCCCTCCAGAGGAACTGGCTGGCCACTGTGTGAGGCAGGAGGCTGGACTAGATGGACCCTCCCTGGTCTGATCCAGCAGGGCTCTTCTGATGTTCTTCTTAGGGGAAGGCCTCAGCCTCTCTGCCCTGTTGCTGACCCTCCAGAGGAACTGGATGGCCACTGTGTGAGGCAGGAGGCTGGACTAGATGGACCCTCCCTGGTCTGATCCAGCAGGGCTCTTCTGATGTTCTTTTCAGGGGAAGGCCTCGGCCTCTCTGCGCTGTTTTTGGCCCTCCAGAGGAACTGGCTGGCCACTGTGTGAGGCAGGAGGCTGGACTAGATGGACCCTCCCTGGTCTGATCCAGCAGGGCTCTTCTGATGTTCTTCTTAGGGGAAGGCCTCAGCCTCTCTGCCCTGTTGCTGACCCTCCAGAGGAACTGGATGGCCACTGTGTGAGGCAGGAGGCTGGACTAGATGGACCCTCCCTGGTCTGATCCAGCAGGGGTTTTCTGATGTTCTTATGAAGGCCTCAGCCTCTCTGCCCTGTTGTTGGCCCTCCAGAGGAACTGGTTGGCCACTGTGAGAAAGGAGGCTGGACTGGATGGACCCTCACTGGTCTGACCCAGCAGGGCTCTTCTGATGTTCTTATGAAGGCCTCAGCCTCTCTGCCCTGTTGTTGGCCCTCCAGAGGAACTGGTTAGCCAATGAGTGAGTCAGGAGGCGGACTAGATGGACCCTCACTGGTCTGATCCAGCAGGGCTCTTCTGATGTCCTTATGAAGGCCTCGGCCTCCATGCCCTGTTGTTGGCCCTCCAGAGGAATTGACTGGCCCCTGTGTGAGACACCAGAGCCCTCGATACCTGCAGATCAGTTCTCCATTATACCCTATGGGAATTGGTCTCCATGGGGAATAATGGAATGTGCAGCAGATATTTCCCTCCCCCATCCCCCGCTTTCTGATGAGCCTAAAGCGGGGGAAGGGCCTCCAAATCAAGGGATCCCCTGCCCCCACCTGGGGATTGGCAACCCTAGCGCCCTGGGAGGACTTCACCACCCCTTCTCCAGCCTTAAAATGCAGAAAACGGGGGTGGGGGGAAGAGGTGACGAGGATGCATGGGGAGGGGGGGAGGGAGGAAAACGGAGGTGGGCGGAAGGATAGATCCAGGCAGGGCAGCCGTGTTGGTCTGAAGCAGTAGGACAAAGCAGGAGTCAAGTTTGCACCTTTAAGAGATGGTGAGGCTGCACGGGGGGCGGGGGGAGAGAAGAAGAAGAAGAAGAAGAAGAAGAAGAAGAAGAAGAAGAAGAAGAAGAAGAAGAAGAAGAAGAAGAAGAAGAAGAAGAAGAAGAAGAAGAAGAAGAAGAAGACGACGACGACGACGACGACAACGACAACGACATTGGATTTATATTCCGCCCTCCACTCAAGAGTCTCAGAGCGGCTCACAATCTCCTTTATCTCCCTCCCCCACAACAGACACCCTGTGAGGTGGGTGGGGCTGAGAGGGCTCTCACAGCAGCTGCCCTTTCAAGGACAACCTCTGCCAGAGCTCTGGCTGACCCAAGGCCATTCCAGCAGGTGCCAGTGGAGGAGTGGGGAATCAAACCTGGTTCTCCCAGATAAGAGTCCACACACTTAACCACTACACCAAACTGGCTCTCTGGAGGAAAATGGGGAAGGAAAACAGGAGGGAGGAAGTGCCGCGGGGCGGGGGGGGGGAGGCCGGATTGGGTCTCCCCCACCCTGCCTGCTGTGGGCTGTGGTCGTTGGGCTGACACTGGAGCCAGTCCCTGGGGCAAAAAAGGTTGGGGACTTCGTGATTTTTTGTCCCAGTTTATTTTCAATAGTTGATTCCCAGCTGGGGACTGGCAACGAGGGTTGTCAAGTCCAATTCAAGAAATATCTGAAGACTTTGGGGGTGGAGCCAGGAGACACTGGGGGTGGAGCCAGGAGCAAGGTTGCAACAAGCATAATTGAACTCCGAAGGGAGTTCTGGACATCACATTTGAAGGAGTCTCACCCCTTTTAAATACCTTCCTTCCATTGGAAATAATGGAAGACAGGGGCACCTTCTTTGGGGGCTCATAGAACTGGACCTGCTGGTCCAATCCTTTTGAAACCTGGAGTGTGCTTTGAGGAGAGGCACCGGATGCTATGCTGCAAATTTGGTGCCTCTATCTAAAAAAAAAAAAACAGAGCCCCAGACACCTATGGATCAAGTCTCCATTATGCCCTATGGGAATCGATCTTCATAGGGAATAGTGGCGTGCCCAGCAGACATTTCCCCCACACACACTTTTTGATGACGCCGCTTTCTGAAGACATTGGCACCCCTGCTGACAACCCTAGCCCTTGAAGGAACCTGCCCCCCCCCTTATTTACACCATTGTTGGAATCCCCCCCCCCATGCATCTTCTTGGAGGGGGTGGGCAGCATAGTCTGCAGAAACGTCAGTCTTTGCAGCACCTCCAAGACCCAGGGCAGGTGAGCAGGCCTGACTGGGCTGGGATTGATTCCCTTCCTCCCCACCTGGGAAGGGAGGTGCATGCCGGCTCCTCCCCCCTCCCTCTCCATCACCCTGACAATGAACAAATACCCTCCCTTACCAGCCAAAAGTCGACATCCCGGGTATGGAACTGAGACAGATCCTGCTTCTGGGAACATGGTTTGCCCTCCGTGTGGCTCGCAGGGCTCCAGGTACGTAACACCATAGCCGTCTTCCGCGTCCACTTCATGCGGGACAGCAGGCAAGGAAATCCCCGGACTGGTTGAGGCTGAGAGAGACGGTACGATCACCAACTTCAAGTCCTTGAAGGGCTGTCATCTAGAGGATGGTGCAGAATTGTTTTCTGTGGCCCCAGAAGAAGAAGAAGATATTGGATTTATATCCCGCCCTCCACTCTGAAGAGCCTCAGAGCAGCTCACAATCTCCTTTCCCTTCCTCCCCCCCCCCCCCCCCACAACAGACACCCTGTGAGGTAGATGAAGATATTGGATTTATATCCCTCCCTCCACTCCAAAGAGTCTCAGAGCGGCTCACAATCTCCTTTCCCTTCCTCCCCCACAATAGACACCCTGTAAGGTAGATGAAGATATTGGATTTATATCCCGCCCTCCACTCCGAAGAGTCTCAGAGCGGCTCACAATCTCCTTTACCTTCCTCCCCCACAACACACCCTGTGAGGTAGATGAAGATATTGGATTTATATCCCTCCCTCCACTCCGAAGAGTCTCAGAGCGGCTCACAATCTCCTTTCCCTTCCTCCCCCACAACAGACACCCTGTGAGGTAGATGAAGATATTGGATTTATATCCCTCCCTCCACTCCGAAGAGTCTCAGAGCGGCTCGAAATCTCCTTTCCCTTCCTCCCCCACAACACACCCTGTGAGGTAGATGAAGATATTGGATTTATATCCCTCCCTCCACTCCGAAGAGTCTCAGAGCGGCTCACAATCTCCTTTCCCTTCCTCCCCCACAACAGACACCCTGTGAGGTAGATGAAGATATTGGATTTATATCCCTCCCTCCACTCCGAAGAGTCTCAGAGCGGCTCGAAATCTCCTTTCCCTTCCTCCCCCACAACAGACACCCTGTGAGGTAGATGAAGATATTGGATTTATATCCCGCCCTCCACTCCGAAGAGTCTTAGAGCGGCTCACAATCTCCTTTCCCTTCCTCCCCCACAACAGACACCCTGAGAGGTGGGTGGGGCTGAGAGAAGTCTCACAGCAGCTGCGCTTTCAAGGACAAGCTCTGCCAGAGCTATGGCGGACCCAAGACCATTCCATCAGCTGCAAGTGGAGGAGTGGGGAATCAAAGCTAGTTCTCCCAGATAAGAGTCCGCACACTTCACCATTACACTAAACTGGCTCTCCTAGAAGGTAGGAAAAGAGTCAGAAATTAAATCAGAAGAGTTTCTGGCTCAACATTAGGAAGGTCAGTGCTGTTCCTCAGTGGAACAGGCTTCCTCCTTGGGAGGTGGTGGGCTCTCCTCTCCTTCCTTGGAGGTTTTTCAACAGAGGCTGGATGGCCATCTGGCAGCGATGAAGACCCTGTGCATTTAGGGGGAGGGGTTTGTGAGTTTCCTGCATTGGGCAGGGGGTTGGACTAGATGACCCTGGAGGTCCCTTCCAACTCTATGATTCTATGGTCCAGACACAAATCTTCAGCCCAATTCCCTGATTTCTCACTGCTCTTCAGTTCTGGGATGTTCTCTCTCTCATGATAGAAAAGTGAATTGATTTCCAAAGATCTCTGGGCAAATCCTTCCAAGCAAGAGAAGTCCAGAGATTGTTATTAGCCAGGGTAGTCAAATTGAACCTCCGTGTTCAGTGACAGTCTACCTGTGACTATCAGGTGCTGGAAATAGACAGTGGTGCAGGGCCATTGCCTTCATCCTGATTCGTGGGCTACTCAGAAACAACAATAAACCTATGGAGCTGAGGTCCATCAGTGGCCATTAGCCACAAGGGATAAATGGAACTCTCTGACCAATTCACCACTAGCCTTGTAACAATCTTATGCTCCTCTTCTCCGTGGGGCTTCCTTAAGAACATAAGAGAAGCCATGTTGGATCAGGCCAATGGCCCATCCAGTCCAACACTCTGAGTCACACAGTGGCCAAAAAAACCAGGTGCCATCAGAAGGTTCACAAGTGGGGCTAGAAGCCCTTCCACTTTGCCCCCCCCCCCTCCAAAGCACCAAGAATACAGAGCATCACTGCCCCAGACAGTTCCAATAATATGCTGTGGCTAATAGCCACTGACGAACCTCTGCTCCATATTCTTATCCAATCTCCTCTTGAAGCTGTCTATGCTTGTAGCCGCCACCACTTCCTGTGGCAGTGAGTTCCACATGTTAATCGCCCTTTGGGTGAAGAAGGACTTCCTTTTATCCGTTTTAACCCGACTGCTCAGCAATTTCATCGAATGCCCACGAGTTCTTGTATTGTGAGAAAGGGAGAAAAGGACTTCTTTCTCTACTTTCTCCATCCCAGGCATAATCTTGTAAACAATTTTCTTCCAATTTTCCACAAGTTGCTCCAGGGCTGCAGCTCTCTCTACTTCGCACTGGAAGCAGAAACCGGTTTTTAGAGGCTCTTGCTTGAATCTGATTCTTTTTCTGACTGGCTTTTTCTCCAGAGCTAGTGCTACAGGAATGTGCGCTGTTAAGCGGGATACGTCTCTTAGACGAAGGAATTTGAAACAGTACTACGGGCAGCTTTCCTGTCAGAGGCTGATGGTTACCCACCGTATATAAAACTTCTTTAAAATATGGTGCTGTATAAATCGATGGTGCGGTCTCATTTGGAGTACTGTGTGCAGTTCTGGTCGCCGCACCTCAAAAAGGATATTATAGCATTGGAGAAAGTTCAGAAAAGGGCAACTAGAATGATTAAAGGCTGGAACACTTTCCCTATGAACAAAGGTTGAAACGCTAGGGCTCTTTAGCTTGGAGAAACGTCGACTGAGGGGTGACATGATAGAAGTTTACAAGATAATGCATGGGATGGAGAAAGTAGAGAAAGAAGTACTTTTCTCCCTTTCTCACAATACAAGAACTCGTGGGCATTCGATGAAATTGCTGAGCAGACAGGTTAAAACGAATAAAAGGAAGTACTTCTTCACCAAAGGGTGATTAACATGTGGAATTCACTGCCACAGGAGGTGGTGGCGTCCACAAGCATAGCCACCTTCAAGAAGGGGTTAGATAAAAATATGGAGCAGAGGTCCATCAGTGGCTATTAGCCACAGTGTGTGTGTGTGTGTGTGTGTGTATATTATATATATATATATATATATATATATATATATATTTGGCCGCTGTGTGACACGGAATGTTGGACTGGATGGGCCATTGGCCTGATCTAACATGGCTTCTCTTATGTTCTTATGTTCTTATGATGAAAGTAACACCCTGGAAACAGAAGGAATGTTCTTAAAAATCAAAATAGTCTGCATTCGGAATATGGTTGGCGCTGGCACTTCATTTGTCCCGCGGAGTCGGGTGAATAGTCTTTAAGCGTCTCAAGTCAGAAACTGACATGATGAATCGAGAGCACTTTTGAAAATTTATTCTCTGCCCTTTTACCTTATTTTCATGAATTATTAAGGGAGGGACGGTGGCTCAGTGGTAGAGCATCTGTTTGGGAAGCAGAAGGTCCCAGGTTCAATCCCTGGCATCTCCAAAAAAGGGTCCAGGCAAGTAGGTGTGAAAAACCTCAGCTTGAGACCCTGGAGAGCTGCTGCCAGTCTGAGAAGACAATACTGACTTTGATGGACCAGGGTCTGATTCAGTATAAGGCAGCTTCATATGTTCATATATATATATATATATGTTCATTGATAATATGGAATGAGGTGGAATTTTGTAGCGTTTGAAGAATAACCGTTTATATTTTGATTTTCAGGATTTATTCGTTATTTTCCACAGTTGTTTGCGTTTGTTGTGTACGGATTTCTGAGTCAGCTGGTCCCTCTGATTGTTCTGGAACACGGGGTGGGGGTGGAGGAGAGGTGTCTCCGAATTGATTGAGCCTTGCATTAGCTTCGCCAGACATAAGGCTGGCCTTGCCATTATAGGGTTCCCACTCTGGGTTGGGAACTACCTGGAGGTTTTAGAGGTGGAGGTTTTAAGGTGCCCGAGGAGGTGGTGGCAGCTGCAAGCATAGCCAGCTTCTTCTGCTTTTGTCTTTAACAATTTCTATTATTAAGTTTTCAGTTACAGGGAGGGAAAGAAGGAGCATGGGGGGCAGAGGATTGAGGGGGTCGGGGGGAAAGAGCACATATCTTTTCCATTTCCATTTTCCTTTCATTTTATCACTTAATATTTACTATTATTTCATAATCTTTATAACATTTACATTTATATTTGGTCTTTCTCTTCGTCTCTTATATCATCCAAACATTTTGTTAATACTCACCTTATAATTCATGTTTTCATCTTTCTTATACTTACATCTTACAGGTTGCTACTATTACAATACATCCTGTCAACCTCTTATCTAATATACCAGGGGTGGCCAACGGTAGCTCTCCAGATTTTTTTTTGCCTACAACTCCCATCAGCCCCAGTCAGCATGCCAATGGCTGAGGCTGATGGGAGTTGTAGGCAAAAAACTTTTGGAGAGCTACCATTGGCTGCCCTTGCAATATACTTTTCTTCAATCATATGCATCTTATATAAAAAGTAAAGGTGGTCCCCTGTGCAAGCACCAGTCGTTTTCAACTCTGGGGTGACGTTGCTTTCACAACCTTTTCACAGCAGACTGGAGGGGCCACTGGCCTGATCCTACAGGGCTTCTCTTATGTGCTTAGGAGCCGGGGGGGGGGGCAGAGTTTAGGGAGGTGAAGGACCTGAGCCATGTATAATGCTAAAAGTCCATCTGCCAAAGCTGCCATTTGCTCCAGGGGAGAGATCCATTGTAATGCAGGGAGAGCCCCACGGCCCACCTGCCAGCCTTAGTGTTGCTAACTGATGGTTGGTAACCAGCAAGAAATTGGGGTGCCCGGGGGAAGCTGCTGGCATCATGTGCAATGTCACATGGCTCTAGGAGTCACCAGGAAGTCTATGGTGCAACCTTAGAGTTTCCAGCGATTCCTTGACTGAGGTGATGTGACTTCTGGGTTTCCCCCTGAAGTTCTGTCATTTCCCTGCTTTGCTTATATGAAGAGTTCAGCCCCCCCCCATCCTGATGCTCCTGGGAAGAAGATGTTGTTGATGATATTGGCTTTATATCCTGCCCTCCACTGGGAATCTCAGAGTCTCAGAGCAGCTCACAATCTCCTTTTCCCTTCCTCCCCCACAACAGACACCCTGTGAGGTGGGTGGGGCTGAGAGAGCTCTGATAAAAACTGCCCTTTCAAGGACAACTCCCGCAAGAGCTATGGCTGCCCCAAGGCCATTCCAGCAGCTGCATGTGGCGGAGTGGGGAATCAAACCCGGTTCTCCCAGATAAGAGTCCGCACATTTAACCACTACACCAAACGGACACCCTGTGAGGTGGGTGGGGCTGAGAGAGCTCTGACAAAAACTGCCCTTTTGAGGACAACTCCTACGAGCACTATGGCTGACCCAAGGCCATGCCAGCAGGTGCAAGTGGAGGAGTGGGGAATCAAACACGGTTCTCCCAGATAAGAGTCCGCACAATTAACCACTACACCACACTGGCTCTCAGTGCATAAGTGCCGCAAGCAAGCACATTTAGGGTCTCAGGCACCAACTTGTCTGCCTCCTCAGTGCATGGCAAAGTGCATACAAGGAGGCTGCTGCTGTCCCAAGAGGAAAGTTCTTCAAACTCTGGCCCCATGCCTCCTGCACTGGCCACCATGCCTGTCTCCCCCGCCCCCTAAAAACAACTGCCCTGCAGCCAAGCATCCTGGGCCCCACTGAATTCTGCCTGCCTCTGGAACTCTGGGCCACTTCTGCATATCATCGTATTTTTGAAGAAGAAAAAGTAGATATTGGATTTATATCCTGCCCTCCCCTCTGAATCTCAGAGTCTCAGAGCGGTCATAATCTCCTTTACCTTCCTCTCCTGCAACAAACACCCTGTGAGGCGGGTGCGACTGAGAGAGCTCTGACAGAAGCTGCCCTTTCAAGGACAACTCTGCCGGAGCTATGGCTGACCCGAGGCGATTCCAGCAGCTGCAAGTGGAGGAGTGGGGAATCAAACCCGGTTCTCCCAGATCAGAGTCCGCACACTTAACCACTACACCAAACTGGCTCTGAATTTCCAGTTGGTGCTACCTGTTCTCCAGGTTACTTTGCAGGGCTCTCTCCAGATTTCTTCCTTCTCACTTGTTTCTCTCTTTTCCAGGGACGGACATCTGCACCTTCCCTGCTGAGAAGGGCCCGTGTGATGGCTACATCCCCATGTTCCACTACTCACCCAGCTCCCGAAGCTGCAAGGGCTTCATCTATGGGGGCTGTGGTGGAAATGCAAACAGGTTTCCCACCCTGGAGATGTGTGCCTGGAGCTGTGTGTACAAAGGTGAGGCGGGGGAAGTAGAATTTCAGAGTTATTCACATACCTTGTATTCCATCTATCTATTGTGGAGATATTTCGTAAGGGGCTCTGGCTTGTGGTTGGAGCTACGGGTGTCAATCCTCAGTTAGGGGCAGGGAATCCCCTGGTTTGGAGGCCCCTCCCCCTGCTTCAGGGTTATCAAAAATCAGGGGAAGGGGTTTGAATGTCTGCTAGACACTCATTATACCCTATGGAGACAGGTCCCTCCGTAGGGTATAATGGAGAATCAATCTGTGGGTATCTGGTAGGCTTGCCAATCCCCAGGTCCCAGCGGGGGGTTCTTCCGCTTTCCCAGGCTCCTTCCCGCCCCCAGTCAGCTGGCCGGCGGGGGGAAGGCCCGCCCCCACAGCCCCCATGTGCCTTCCCACCTCCGGAGGCTCCAGTCTCTGATTGAAAGGCTTCCTCTTGGGATGGGGTGTCAGTGTTACTTGGAAGAAGTTGGCAGCAACTCATGAGTAGAGAGGCCAATCCCTCGCTTCAGCGTCACCAGAAACAGAGGGGTGGGTGGGTGGGAGGGAAACATCTGCTGAGCACTTCATTGTTCCCTATGTGGAGATCGATTCTCATAGCGTATAATGGGGAATAGATCTGGAGGTTTGGGGGGCTCTGGGGGAGCTGTTTCTTGAGGTAGAGGTACCAAATTTTCAGTATAGTATCTAGTGCCTCTCCCCAAAGTACCCTCCAAGTTTCAAAAAGTTTGGACCAGGGGGTCCAATTCTATGAGCCCCCAAAGAAGGTGCCCCTATCCTTCATGATTTCCTATGGAAGGAAGGCATTGAAAAGGTGTGCCGTCCCTTTCAATGTGATGGCCAGAAATCCCTTTGGAGTTTCAATTGTGCTTGTCTTAACCTTGCTCCTGACTCCACCCCCAAAGTTCCCAGATATTTCTTGAATTGGACTTGGCAACCCTAGTCTGAAGTCAGTTCAGATGTTGCCATTTCAGGAGAACTGAGAATGTAAACTGTGTTCCCTGCACACTTCTGGCTGTGATCCCTTATTGAACTGCTGAAGTTATTTCCCCCTAGGGTTGCCAAGTCCCCTGCAGCTTCCAGTGCCATAGTTTCCCCTCCCAAATTGCTAGAGCGTCTGGGGAAACCATAGAGTTTTCCTGGAAGGTCCTAGAGCAGCCGGCGCGTGACGTCGGCGGTGCGATGATGTGAATGTGAGCGATGTCATCACACTGGTGACATTGGGGGAGAATCTCCCCACCCCACCCCACCGGCCCAATGCGGGCTGGCAGGTTGGGAACTTCTCAGGAACTTGGCAGCCCGATTTCCCCCTCGTTCCTTACGGCTAAAAGCCTGTGTTCTTGTAGTTTAGTTTCACTTTCCTCTGCTACTTGTTGGCTGTTAGTTTTTGTTGGGCTTTTTTTGTAGAAAAAAGCCCAGCAGGAAGTCATTTGAATATTAGGCCACACCCCCAACATCACCATGGTTTCACACAGAGGGTTTGGGGAGAAAAAGCCCAGCAGGAGCTCATTTGCATATTAGGCCACACCCCCAACATCACCATTGTTTCACTCAGAGAGTTTGGGGAGAGAAAGCCCAGCAGGAACTCATTTGCATATTAGGCCACACACCCCAACATCACCATGGTTTCGCACAGAGGGTTTGGGGAGAAAAGGCCCAGCAGGAACTCATTTGCATATTAGGCCATGCCCCCAATGTCACCACTGTTTCACTCAGAGGGTTGGGGGGGAGAAAGCCCAGCAGGAACTCATTTGCATATTAGGCCACACCCCCAACATCACCATTGTTTCACACAGGGGGGTTGGGGAGAAAAGGCCCAGCAGGAACTCATTTGCATAGTAAGCCACACCTCCTCATGGCAAGCCAGCTGGAACTGTGTTCCTGTGCATTCCTGCCCTGGCTTTTGTTCCAGTAAAACTTCCATTCCTTCTGGCATGGGGCACGTGTGGGATTATTACAAGAGGGACCCCCTGGAAATGCCATACAGCCCAACCTCCAAAGCAGCCATTTCATCCATGGCAACTGATCTCTGTCATCTGGAAGATCTCCAGGCCCCACCTGAAGGATGGCAGCCCGATTTGAGCTCTGCTTTCCTGGCGAAGTCTGCACTGGCATCTTCTTTTAAACTCTCCCTCCTCCTGTCTCTCAGACATCTGCAGGCTGCCTGTGAATCGGGGCCGCTGCAGACAGCGCAAGATCAGGTACTTCTACAAACACACCAGCAAAAGCTGTGAGAAATTCACTTACCGCGGCTGCACGGGCAACAAGAACCGGTTCCACACCCTCGAGGAGTGCCGCAGCAAGTGCCTGTACCCAGGTGAGAGAGAGAGAGATGCAGGCTGAAGGGGTCCCTCAGCACTCTTAGGGATGCTGGCCCCCAGAAGTAATACTGTTCATCTCCAGACTGCAGAGATCAGTTTCCCTGGAGAAAATGGATGCTTTGGAGGGCAAAGCCTTCCAGTGAGTCGCAGTCCTTTTGCATCCCTGGTAAAAGGTAGTCCCCTGTGCAAGCACCAGTTGTTTCCGACTCTGGGGTGACATCGCATCACGACGTTTTCACGGCAGACTTGTTTTTACGGGGTGGCTTGTCCTTGCCTTCCCCAGTCATCTATGCTTCCCCATCCCCCAGCAAGCTGGGGACTCCTTTGTCCGACCTCGGAAGGATGGAAGGCTGAGTCAACCTGGAGCCAGCGATCTGAACCCAGCTTCCGCCAGGATCGAACTCAGGTTGTGGGCAGAGCTTAGGACTGCAGTACTGCAGCTTTAACACTCTGCGCCACGGGGCTCCTTAATAAAAAAGGTGGTCCCCTGTGCCAGCACCAGTCGTTTCCGACTCTGGGGTGATGTCGAATCATGACGTTTTCACGGCAGACTTGTTTTTACGGGGTGGTTTGCCATTGCCTTCCCCAGTCATCTACACTTAAATTGAACATATATGAACATATATGAAGCTGCCTTACACTGAATCAGACCTTTGGTCCATCAAAGTCAGAATTGTCTTCTCAGACTGGCAGCGGCTCTCCAGGGTCTCAAGTTGAGGTTTTTCACACCTATTTGCCTGGACCCTTTTTTGGGGGGGAGATGCCAGGGATTGAACCTGGGACCTTCTGCTTCCCAAGCAGATGCTCTACCACTGAGCCACCGTCCCCTCCACTTCCCCATCCCCCAGCAAGCTGGGGACTCCTTTGACCGACCTCGGAAGGATGGAAGGCTGAGTCAACCTTGAGCCGGTGACTTGAACCCAGCTTCCGCCGGTATTGAACTCAGGTCGTGAGCAGGGAGCTCCGACTGCAGGACTGCGGCTTGGCCCCTCTGCGCCACGGGGCTCTTCTGCCTCCTTGGTGCCCCCCTCCTGTCAAGCGATGTTTAATCCTTCTCTGACTGTCTATTTTTGTCTGAATATAACTGCCATGTTTTAAAGATATTACTAACCCTGAATTAAGCTTGGGCACATCAAAGTAGAAAATAGCGGGCACCCCTTTCGCACCTCTTTCGCTTTACTAACAAATGCAGGAATTTGCTCTTTGAAGATAAAACCTCTGGGGACAGTTTTCCAGGAAAAATAACCATAGGGGAGATAAGAAAGTTACTGTGAATTTTCACACGTGAATGTAGGATTGTTTAGAGTTTATAGCCATGTTTAGAGAACCTTTGATGTGTTATCTTTAAGTATGCATTCTACTGTTACTTTGTATCAGTTCCAATACCTAGCTCAATAGAGCCACATGGATTATCAATAAACCATACTTTGTTTCAACTCAAGGACCGGTTACTTTGAAAATTACATGCTGGACACCTCCCTTCTAACAGCCCTTCTTCTTCTCTCCTGTTCCTGCAGAGATCTGCAAGCTTCCCGTGGACCCCGGTCCTTGCCGGGCCCACATGCCCCGCTTCTACTATGAGCCCCGCAACCAGTCCTGTGAGCTCTTCATTTATGGGGGCTGCCAGGGGAACAGGAACAGGTTCCCCACTCTTAAGCAGTGTGAGCATATCTGTCGGCACCCAGGTAAGGTTCCTCTATCAAGTTTCTCTATCAGAGGGAGGCTGGGAGATAGGGTCGCCAATCCCAAGGCGAGGGCAGGGGTCCCCTCCATTTTGGAGCTCCTCCCCCCACGTTAGAGTCATCAGAAATCTGCTGAGCATTATTCCCTATGGAGACCAATTCCCACAGGATATAATGGAGAATTGCTCCATGGATATCTGGGGCTCGGGGGGGGGCTATTTTTTGAGGTAGAGGCACCGAATTTGCTGCATAGCATCCAACACCTCTCCTCAAAACACCCTCCAAGTTTTGAAGGGATTGAACTAGGGGGTCCGATTCTATGAGCCCCAAAAGAAGGTGCCCCTATCCATTATTTCCAGTGGAGGGAAGGCATTAAAAGGTGTGCTGTCCCTGAGAAGAAGAAGAAGAAGAAGAAGAAGAAGAAGAAGAAGAAGAAGAAGAAGAAGAAGAAGAAGAAGAAGAAGAAGAAGAAGAAGAAGAAGATGATATTGGATTTACCATTTTTCGCTCCATAAGACGCACCTGAGCATAAGACGCACCTAGTTTTTAGAGCCGTTTGTGTGAATTTAGAGGCATTTGTGTGAATTTTTTGCAGTATTCGCTCCTTAAGACGCACACACTTTTCCCTCCACTTTTTTTGGGGGGGAAAGTGAGTCTTATGGTGCAAAAAATACTGTATATCCTGCCCTCCACTCCGAAGAGTCTCAGAGCGGCTCACAATCTCCTTTACCTTTCTCTCCCACAACAGACACCCTGTGAGGTGGGTGGGGCTGGAGAGGGCTCTCCCAGCAGCTGCCCTTTCAAGGACAACCTCTGCCAGAGCTATGGCTGACCCAAGGCCATTCCAGCAGCTGCAAGTGGAGGAGTGGGGAATCAAACCTGGTTCTCCCAGATAAGAGAGCTCTGACTGACCCAAGGCCATTCCAGCAGGTGCAAGTGGAGGAGTGGGGAATCCAACCCAGTTCTCCCAGATAAGAGAGCTCTGGCTGACCCAAGGCCATTCCAGCAGCTGCAAGTGGAGGAGTGGGGAATCAAACCCGGTTCTCCCAGATAAGAGAGCTCTGGCTGACCCAAGGCCATTCCAGCAGCTGCAAGGGGAGGAGTGGGGAATCAAGCCCGGTTCTCCCAGATAAGAGAGCTATGGCTGACCCAAGGCCATGCTAGCAGGTGCAAGTGGAGGAGTGGGGAATCAAACCTGGTTCTCCCAGATAAGAGTCCGCACACTTAACCACTACACCAAACTTGCTCTCCCAATTGGGGAGGGCAGGGTATAAATGCAAATAGTAAATAATAAAAATAAATAAATGTGATGGCCAGAACCCAATGCAAGAAAGGAGAGCCCCAGGTGAGGGAGGCCTGCTTGGGCTGGCTAGAGATCCAAACAGCCAATGTGGGCCTCACTCACCTGGGGCTCTCCTGGGCCGCCCCCCTCCATAGTCAAAACGCCATTGAGCCACCCGCTGCCCAAAATGACATGAAAAGTGGAGAAAGGGTGGTGCAGGCTTCTCCAGGGGTTCATGAGGGCTGCTGGGGGCATGGCAAAGCCCCTGGTGGCTGGCTGGCTGCCCGCTCTCCTAATCCAGGGGATGTTATGCAGCTGCACCTACTCTTCAAGGGACAAGGTAGGTGGGGAGGAAGAGGGGGAACCCTCAGGAAGGTTCAAGAGCTGTGCTCTTGTGAACTCCTGCTGAATCTGAGGCCTGGTTCTTCAAAGCGAAGGGGAACCTCTCGTTTGCAAGTACCTGCCATTCAGGGTTGCCAGCTCTGGGCTGGGAAATTCCTGGAGATTTGGGGGTGGAGCCTGGTTTTGAGAAGGAGAACTTCTTTCTCCAGGAAAATCTAATTATTAATTTAATAATTTAATTTAATGTTTAATAATTTAATTTAATGTTTTAATGTCTTATTGTTCTATATTGTAAATCTAAGGTTTTATTTATTACTGTATGTTTTTATGGAATGTTGTTAGCCGCCCTGAGCCTGCCAAGGTGGGGGAGGGCGGGATATAAATGAAATTAATAAATAATAATAAATAAATAAAATCGACCCCTTTCATCTGGAGAGCAGCTGTAATTCTAGACCACCTGGGCCTTGGCAAATGTTCATGACCCCTGAAGAACAACCACACAGGGGAGTTGTGTTTTTCTTACACTGTCCTTGGATCACGCCTGGCTGCGTCTCCCCAACATCCTCAGTGGTGCTGAAAATGATATTGATGAGATAGGATGTTAAAGGTCCATTCTGCATACACAACTTCCTTCTGATTTTCACTGAAGTCGAGCCAGTTGGGGTTTACTTTGAATGCTGTGCCTGCATTCTACATCTTTCTCTCTCTCTCCAAATTCTATTGAGGATTGTGGTGTATATATTCTAAATAGCAATGAGAAAACCTGGGTAATGTTCTGGGGTTGGTTTCTCCTCACTGGTTAGTTTCATACTGGGCGTGCCTTTTGAAATAGGAGATTTGATGGGCCGTTGGCCTGATCCAGCATAGCTTCTCTTATGAGATTCTTCCAGTTGAATTTACTGTGGGATCACCATTACTGTCCCCTCCACCCTTATACAAGAGCCCCATGGCACAGAGTGTTAAAGTTGCAGTGCTGCAGTCCTAAGCTCTGCTCACGACCTGAGTTCGATCCCCAGCGGAAGCTGGGTTTTCAGGTAGCTGGCTCGAGGTTGACTCAGCCTTCCATCCTTCCGAGATCGGTCAAATGAGTCCCCAGCTTTCTGGGGGGGGGGGGAGCGTAGATGACTGGGGGAGGCAATGGCAAACCACCCTGTAAAAAGTCTGCCGTGAAAACATTGTGAAAGCAATGTCACCCCAGAGTCGGAAACGACTGGTGCTTGCACAGAGGACATTTCCTTTTCCTTTTTTTCTTCTTTTGCAGAGCCCTGTGACGCAGAGTGTTAAAGCTGCAGTACTGCAGTCGTAAGCTCTGCTCACGACCTGAGTTCGATCCCTGGTGGAAGCTGGGTTTTCAGGTAGCTGGCTCGAGCTAGACTCAGCCTTCCATCCTTTAGAGGTCGGCCAAATGAGTCCCCAGCTTGCTGGGGGGGAAGTGTGGATGACTGGGGGAGGCAAGGGCAAACCACCCCGTAAAAAGTCTGCCGTGAAAACATTGTTAAAGCAACGTCACCCCGGAGTCGGAAAGGACTGGTGCTCGCACAGGGGACCTTTCCTTTTTCCTTTCCTCCACCCTTATAAGTAGTCAAGGAGTTTGCGGGAATAAAAAATACACTAGCAGACACTGCTTTAAGGATTTAGTGGGAGAGGGGAGAAGGGGAGACGCCAGTGCTTTGCAGCCTGAGTTGCCCCCATTGTTATTTTGAAATGATGACTTTCCTAATCTCCTATTTCAAAAAAACATGCTTAGGGTGAAACTGACCAATGAGAACAGATCAATTAGCCTGCCAGGGGAGGGGAGGGGGTGTCGGCAAAGGGTTCATTGGAGTTTCAAGAATGAATAGACTTGTTTCTTTTCCAAAACTAAGTTTCCATTTATTGATTACAACAATGCTACTCCCCACACAGGTTCATTGAAACTGATAACACGTAAGGCAAAAGCATTGGCATTTATGGGCATACATCAAAGACTAGGGGATTTAAATCACTTCTCATAATAAAGTAACCATTTCACACACTCCTTATCTCCAGCCTGGGCAGGCTGTATCTTCCCCCTGATGGTGTCCTTGCCCGGCACCAGCAGGCGCCTGAGAAGCAGCTGGATATTTTGCACTTCAAAGACCTTGCTGGCCTCTGGCACCTAAATCACCCCCCTTCCTTCCCCCCTACATTCTATAATGGCACTGGTGTTAGTAAAGCAAAGATTTATAGGGTTAGTTGGCAGTGAATAAACATTTCAGAATGACAGCGTTTACTACAATGAACACAAGCTGACAGGGGGGGGGGAGGCTTGGAAGCAAATTAAGAGGAGGAGGGGAAAGTACTCCTCTGAAAAACCACTCTTGGAAACTACAACGATACAGCGGAGTGCCAGCAGAATGCTGGGAAAAGGAGGTGGAAGGAATTGAAAAATCTGATGGCAGAGTGGGGTGAGTGTGCGAGTGAATGTGGAAGCAGGTTTTCGAAGCAACAGAGGTGGAAGGCGAGAGCCGTAGCAAACGCGAGAGCAGATAGGGCCAAATACTGAGCTCAGTGCATTAGAGTCCGAACAGGAACATGCTTTATTGGTAACTACATACTGAAGACAAAATGTCAGGGCCGCAACCCCACATATGCATCCAAAAGAACCACCCCTCCCAGATCCCCATACCAAGCCACGGCAGTCAAGTTTCGCACCAAGGCTGCTCGTTGGTTACTGCTTAGGGTCCGGATCTAGAGATGCATCCAAGAATCTCTAGCGTTCCCGCTGCTGCACAGACACATGTGAAAGCTTCCTTCCAAACATCAAGTCCCGTACATAACATATGGCATGAAAAGAACCAAGCGGAAATAGGAGGGCTTTTGGGCTGAATTCACCCCCTCTTCTGTCTCGGTAGATATCTGCGTCCTGCCCCCGGACACGGGGCCCTGTTTCAATTACTCCCGCATGTACCATTACTCCCCGGCGACCAAGAAATGCCTGCCCTTCCCTTACGGAGGCTGCGGGGGAAACGCCAACCGATTCCCCACACTGGAAGGATGCTTGGAGACCTGCAGCACAACAGGTGGGCGAGCTGGGGGAACCCCCGCAAACACACACATACACACACGCACGCCTTCCTGATGCCTCTCCTTGGCATGGTCTGGAGTCCTGCGGGTGCTTTTGGGGGTTGCAGGAAGTGGCATAGAAGGAGATGTGGAGGGAAAGCCCATGGTTGCTGCTGCAGGCCAGGCCCAAGCCAAAGTGCTCCCATGACCAGGGGTGGGATTCTAGCAGGAGTTCCTTTGCATATTAGGCCACACCCCCTGATGCAGCCACTCCTCCAAGAGCTTACAAAACAGAGCCCTGTCAGCTCTTGGAGGATTGGCTGCATCAGGATGCGTGGCCTAATATGCAAAGGAACTCCTGCTAGAATCCCACCCCTGCCCATGGCAATCTACTCTTGTCAACTCCAGGTTGGGAAATTCCTGGATATTTGGGGAGGAGCCTAGGAGATCCGGGGGTTGTGGGGCTGTGCAGCCTGAGGAGAGCAGGGTTTGGGGAGGGACTTCAATGCCATGCAGTTCACCTTCCAAAGCGACCATTCTCTCCAGGGGAACTGAGCTCTGTAGCCTGGAGATCAGTTGTGATCACAGGAGATGTCCAGACACCACCTGGAGGCTGGCAACCACAAGCTTAAGAGATGGTTCAAAAGTGAAATATCAGCCTGGAGGTCCAAAACTGTAAGATATATTTTAAAATCCACTCTGAATATTGATTGGCTTAATTGTTACTTTCATCAGGTTTGGGGGTTTTGCTGGGGGAGATACTGGGTTGTGTTGAGAACATAAGAGAAGCGCTGCTGGATCAGGCCAATGGCCCCTCCAGTCCAATACTCTGTGTCACATAAGAACATAAGAGAAGCCCTGCTGGATCAGGCCAATGGCCCCTCCAGTCCAATACTCTGTGTCACATAAGAACATAAGAGAAGCCCTGCTGGATCAGGCCAATGGCCCCTCCAGTCCAACAATCTGTGTCACATAAGAACATAAGAGAAGCCCTGCTGGATCAGGCCAATGGCCCCTCCAGTCCAATACTCTGTGTCACATAAGAACATAAGAGAAGCCCTGCTGGATCAGGCCAATGGCTAATCCAGTCCAATACTCTGTGTCACATAAGAACATAAGAGAAGCCCTGCTGGATCAGGCCAATGGCCCCTCCAGTCCAGCAATCTGTGTCACATAAGAACATAAGAGAAGCCATGTTGGATCAGGCCAGTGGCCCCTCCAGTCCAACACTCTGCGTCACATAAAAACATAAGAGAAGCCATGTTGGATCAGGCCAATGTCCCCTCCAGTCCAACAATTTGTGTCACATAAGAATATAAGAGAAGCCCTGTTGGATCAGGCCAATGGCCCATTCAGTCCAACACCCTGTGTCACATAAGAACATAAGAGAAGCCCTGCTGGATCAGGCCAATGGCCCCTCCAGTCCAACAATCTGTGTCACATAAGAACATAAGAGAAGCCATGTTGGATCAGGCCAATGTCCCCTCCAGTCCAACAATCTGTGTCACATAAGAACATAAGAGAAGCCCTGTTGGATCAGGCCAGTGGCCCCTCCAGTCCAACACTCTGTGTCACATAAGAACATAAGAGAAGCCCTGTTGGATCAGGCCAATGTCCCCTCCAGTCCAACAATCTGTGTCACATAAGAACATAAGGGAAGCCCTGTTGGATCAGGCCAATGGCCCATCCAGTCCAACACTCTGTGTCACATAAGAACATAAGAGAAGCCCTGTTGGATCAGGCCAATGTCCCCTCCAGTCCAACAATCTGTGTCACATAAGAACATAAGAGAAGCCCTGTTGGATCAGGCCAATGGCCCATTCAGTCCAACACCCTGTGTCACATAAGAACATAAGAGAAGCCCTGTTGGATCAGGCCAATGGCCCATCCAGTCCAACACTCTGTGTCACATAAGAACATAAGAGAAGCCCTGTTGGATCAGGCCAATGGCTAATCCAGTCCAATACTCTGTGTCACATAAGAACATAAGAGAAGCCCTGTTGGATCAGGCCAATGGCTAATCCAGTCCAATACTCTGTGTCACATAAGAACATAAGAGAAGCCCTGTTGGATCAGGCCAATGGCTAATCCAGTCCAATACTCTGTGTCACATAAGAACATAAGAGAAGCCCTGTTGGATGAGGCCAATGGTTCATCCAGTCCAACATTCTGTGTCACACAATGGTCAAACAAACAGGTGCCATCAGGAAGTCCATAAGTGGGGCCAGGACACTAGAAGTCTTCACACTGTCCCCGCCCCCCAAGCACCAAGAATACAGAGCATCACTGCCCCAGGCAGAGAGTTCCAGCAATACGCTGTGGCTAATAGCCACTGATGGACCTCTGCTCCATGAGTTTATCCAATCCCCTCTTGAAGCTGGCTATGCTTATAGCCATCACCACCTCCTATGTTCATTTAATTCCAGCTGCCCTGAAGGGGTTTCATAAGATTAAAAAGTGGCCTCCAAATATTTCAACAAGACTTCCTTGTGCTGGGGTCTCCCCACTGCTGCCTGCAGCTTGGACTTGTAGGGTGCCCAGATGTTGTTCCTTTGCATCCTGATTCCTGCCTTTTGTCCCATAGACATCTGCAAGCTTCCCAAAGACCCCGGCTCCTGCTCAGACCACCTTCCCAGGTTCTACTACAACTCGCTCAACAAGACCTGTGAGGAATTCATTTACGGCGGCTGCGAAGGCAACGGCAACAGGTTTGAAACCCGGACAGAGTGCTCTTGGAGGTGTCGGAATCCAGGCAAGTGCAAAGTAGAAGGTTTGAGATGTGACTGTCTGTTTGGCTACGAAGGGGGCATGAATCCGAAATTTTCTGGCGATATAAGGCATAGTATTGCCAGGGAGTTGCCTTAATCGCTGAAGCCGGCCAGTCATCTCCTCCAACATTTGCCAAAGACAAAACTTTTGCTTCCATGCACTCAAGAAGAAATGCATCCATGAAGAAAGGTTAAAACGCTTGGGGCTCTTTAGCCTAGAGAAACATCGATTGCAGGGTGACATGATAGAAGTTTACAAGATAATGCATGGGATGGAGAAGGTAGAGAAAGAAGTCCTTTTCTCCCTTTCTCACAATACAAGAACTCGTGGGCACTCAATGAAATTGCTGAGCAGTCGGGTTAGAATGGATAGAACAACGTACTTCTTCACCCAAAGGGTGATTAACACATGGAATTCACTGCCACAGGAGGTGGTGGCGGCAACAAGCATAGCCAGCTTCAAGAGAGGTTTGGATAAAAATATGGAGCAGAGGTCCATCAGTGGCTCTTAGCCACAGCATTTCATTGGAACACTCTGTCTGGAGCAGTGATGCTCTGTATTCTTGGTGCTTGGGAGGGGCAACAGTGGGAAGGCTTCTAGTGTCCTGGCCCCACTGATGGACCCCATGATGGCACCTGGGTTTCTGGCCACTGTGTTGGACTGGAGGGGCCACTGGCCTGATCCAACAGGGCTTCTCTTATGTTCTTATGTGACACAGAGTGTTGGACTGGGGGGCCATTGGCCTGATCCATCAGGGCTTCTCTTATGTTCTTATGTGACACAGAGTGTTGGACTGGATGGGCCACTGGCCTGATCCAACAGGGCTTCTCTTATGTTCCTACGTGACACAGAGTGTTGGACTGGGGGGCCTGATCCAATAGGGCTTCCCTTATGTTCTTATGTGACACAGAGTGTCGGACTCGATCAGCAATTGGCCTGATCCAACAGGGCTTCTCTTATGTTCTTATGTGACACAGAGTGTTGGACTGGAAGGGCCACTGGCCTGATCCAACAGGACTTTTCTTATGTTCTTATGTGACACAGAGTGTTGGACTGGGGGGCCAATGGCCTGATCCAACATGCCTTCTCTTATGTTCTTATGTGACACAGAGTGTTGGACTGGAGGGGCCACTGGCCTGCTCCAACAGGGCTTCTCTTATGTTCTTATGTGGCACAGAGTGTTGGACTGGGGGGCCATTGGCCTGATCCAACAGGGCTTCTCTTATGTTCTTATGTGACACAGAGTGTTGGACTGGATGGGCCACTGGCCTGATCCAACAGGGCTTCTCTTATGTTCTTATGTGACACAGAGTGTTGGACTGGAAGGGCCATTGGCCCGATCCAACAGGGCTTCTCTTATGTTCTTATGTGACACAAAGTGTTGGACTGGAAGGGCCACTGGCCCGATCCAACAGGGCTTCTCTTATGTTCTTATGTGACACAGAGTGTTGGACTGGAAGGGCCACTGGCCTTATCCAACAGGGCTTCTCTTATGTTCTTATGTGACACAGAGTGTTGGACTGGATGGGCCATTGGCCTGATCCAAAAGGGCTTCTCTTATGTTCTTATGTGACACAGAGTGTTGGACTGGAGGGGCCACTGGCGTGATCCAACAGGGCTTCTCTTATGTTCTTATGTGACAGAGTGTTGGACTGGAGGGGCCACAGGCCTGATACAACATGCCTTCTTTTATGTTCTTATGTGACACAGAGTGTTGGACTGGAGGGGCCACTGGCCTGATCCAACAGGGCTTCTCTTATGTTCTTATGTGGCACAGAGTGTTGGACTGGGGGGCCATTGGCCTGATCCAACAGGGCTTCTCTTATGTTCTTATGTGACACAGAGTGTTGGACTGGATGGGCCACTGGCCTGATCCAACAGGGCTTCTCTTATGTTCTTATGTGACACAGAGTGTTGGACTGGAAGGGCCACTGGCCTTATCCAACAGGGCTTCTCTTATGTTCTTATGTGACACAGAGTGTTGGACTGGATGGGCCATTGGCCTGATCCAAAAGGGCTTCTCTTATGTTCTTATGTGACACAGAGTGTTGGACTGGAGGGGCACTGGCGTGATCCAACAGGGCTTCTCTTATGTTCTTATGTGACACAGAGTGTTGGACTGGAGGGGCCACTGGCCTGATCCAACAGGGCTTCTCTTATGTTCTTTTGTGACACAGAGTGTTGGACTGGAAGGGCCACTGGCCTTATCCAACAGGGCTTCTCTTATGTTCTTATGTGACACAGAGTGTTGGACTGGAGGGGCCACTGGCCTGATCCAACAGGGCTTCTCTTATGTTCTTATGTGACACAGAGTGTTGGACTGGAGGGGCCACTGGCCTGATCCAACAGGGCTTCTCTTATGTTCTTATGTGACACAGAGTGTTGGACTGGAAGGGCCACTGGCCTTATCCAACAGGGCTTCTCTTATGTTCTTATGTGACACAGAGTGTTGGACTGGAGGGGCCACTGGCCTGATCCAACAGGGCTTCTCTTATGTTCTTATGCGACACAGAGTGTTGGACTGGAGGGGCCACTGGCGTGATTCAGCAGGGCTTCTCTTATGTTCTTATGTGACACAGAGAGTTGGACTGGAGGGGCCACTGGCCTGATCGAACAGGGCTTCTCTTTAGTTCTTATGTGACACAGAGTGTTGGACTGGAGGGGGCACTGGCCTGATCCAACAGGGCTTCTCTTGTGTTCTTATGTAACACAGAGTGTTGGACTGGAGGGGCCACTGGCCTTATCCAACAGGGCTTCTCTTATGTTCTTATGTGACACAGAGTGTTGGACTGGAGGGGCCACTGGCCTTATCCAACAGGGCTTCTCTTATGTTCTTATGTGACACAGAGTGTTGGACTGGAGGGGCCACTGGCCTGATCCAACAGGGCTTCTCTTATGTTCTTATGTGACACAGAGTGTTGGACTGGAGGGGCCACTGGCCTGATCCAACAGGGCTTCTCTTATGTTCTTATGTGACACAGAGTGTTGGACTGGAAGGGCCACTGGCCTTATCCAACAGGGCTTCTCTTATGTTCTTATGTGACACAGAGTGTTGGACTGGAGGGGCCACTGGCCTGATCCAACAGGGCTTCTCTTATGTTCTTATGCGACACAGAGTGTTGGACTGGAGGGGCCACTGGCGTGATTCAGCAGGGCTTCTCTTATGTTCTTATGTGACACAGAGTGTTGGACTGGATGGGCCATTGGCCTGATCCAGCAGGCCTTCTCTTATGTTCTTATGTGACACAGAGTGTTGGACTGGAGGGGCCACTGGCCTTATCCAACAGGGCTTCTCTTATGTTCTTATGTGACACAGAGTGTTGGACTGGAGGGGCCACTGGCCTGATCCAACAGGGCTTCTCTTATGTTCTTATGTGACACAGAGTGTTGGACTGGAGGGGCCATTGGTCTGATCCAACAGGGCTTCTCTTATGTTCTTATGCGACACAGAGTGTTGGACTGGAGGGGCCACTGGCCTGATCCAACATGGGTTCTCTTATGTTCTTATGTGACACAGAGTGTTGGACTGGAGGGGCCACTGGCCTTATCCAACAGGGCTTCTCTTTTGTTCTTATGTGACACAGAGTGTTGGACTGGAGGGGCCACTGGCCTGATCCAACAGGGCTTCTCTTATGTTCTTATGTGACACAGAGTGTTGGACTGGAGGGGCCACTGGCCTGATCCAACATGGGTTCTCTTATGTTCTTATGCGACACAGAGTGTTGGACTGGAGGGGCCACTGGCCTTATCCAACAGGGCTTCTCTTATGTTCTTATGTGACACAGAGTGTTGGACTGGAGGGGCCACTGGCCTGATCCAACAGGGCTTCTCTTATGTTCTTATGTGACACAGAGTGTTGGACTGGAGGGGCCACTGGCCTGATCCAACATGGGTTCTCTTATGTTCTTATGTGACACAGAGTGTTGGACTGGAGGGCCCACTGGCCTGATCCAACAGGGCTTCTCTTATGTTCTTATGTGACACAGAGTGTTGGACTGGAGGGGCCACTGGCCTGATCCAACATGGGTTCTCTTATGTTCTTATGTGACACAGAGTGTTGGACTGGAGGGGCCACTGGCCTGATCCAACAGGGCTTCTCTTATGTTCTTATGTGACACAGAGTGTTGGACTGGAGGGGCCACTGGCCTGATCGAACAGGGCTTCTCTTTAGTTCTTATTTGACACAGAGTGCTGGACTGGAGGGGCCATCGGCCTGATCCAACAGGGCTTCTCTTATTATCTTAACGATAACCCTGCTCATAAATGCCAGCACATTTAATTGGCTGGTTTAAAGGGTGATGATTCTTGGTTCAAATGTTGAGTTGAAACAAAAGTTCACAAAAAGGCAGAATTCAGCCACATTTAAAAATTCATATAGAAAGTGATGGCTATATAGAAAAGTGATATTGTAACAAAAGGGGGGGGAGCTGTATAAAAGTAGCAACTGTTGATACAAGTCTTGGCTACTCTATATTTTGAAACAAACAATTTATTATCAATATTACTGACAAAAAACACTACACACTAGACACCAGATTTTAATTTGAAGGAAATACTGGGTATTCCATTATTGAATTCATAGAATCATAGAGTTGGAAGGGACCTCTGCACAATGCAGGAAACTCACAAACACCTCCCCCTAAATTTACAGGATCCTCATTGCTGTCAGGTGGCCATCTAGCCTCTGTTGAAAAACCTCCAAGGAAGGCGAGCCCACCACCTCTCAAGGAAGCCTGTTCCACTGAGGAATCGCTCTAATTGTCAGGGAGTTCTTCCTAATGTTGAGCCAAAAACTCTTTTGATTTAATTTCAACCCACTGGTTCTGGTCCTACCTTCCGGGAACACAGAAAACAATCCAACCCCATCACGTACAGCCCTTCACGTATTTGAAGATGGTGAGGGGTCTGGAGACCAAGTCCTATGAGGAAAGGTTGAAGGAGCTGGGGATGTTTAGCCTGGAGAGGAGGCGGCTGAGAGGTGATAGGATCACCATCTTCAAATACGTGAAGGGCTGTACGTGATGGGGTTGGATTGTTTTCTGTGTTCCCGGAAGGTAGGACCAGAACCAGTGAGTTCACTATGTAAGTGCACTATGTAAAGGCTTGAAGAAGGCAAATGAAATGGACAGTTCCCTAGGCAACCCATTGCTGCTGCTGCTATAACATCAACCCTCTATTGTAATCTTGCTTAAAATCTGGCATCTAGCGTGTAGGGGTTTGTTTGTTTTTTGTCAATAATATTGTGTTTTAACAATTTATTGATAACATATGGTTACAAAACTTAATAATAAAATAATATTGATAATAATATTGATAAATAATATTGATAATAAATTGTTTGTTTCAAATGATAGAGGAGCAAGCCAAGACTTGCGTCAACAGTTGTCATTTTTTATACATTTAAAAATTCAGCTGCAGAATTCTGCTGAGCTGATCGTGGAAGAAAAAATGGCAATGATGTCACATTTCTGAATTTTGGAATTCATTATTTCCAGATTTTGTAAACTCCCTGAATCTTTTCCAGGCCTTGGGACGGGAAGCGTTGCTTGTTGGGAAGGACATGGGTGTTGAGTTGGGTAGCCCTTTCTTCACCTCTTCCTCTGGCAATTTTTTTGTCATCGTCTCTGCTCTACATTTCCAGATATTTGCAAGCTGCCCCCAGAGACTGGGCCCTGCAGAGCCGCCCGGCTGAGATATTACTACAATCCAGAGACTCAGAAGTGTGACACCTTCACTTACGGCGGCTGCAAGGGCAACGAGAACCAGTTCGAAACTCTGGAGGAGTGTGAACACGCCTGCAAGAAACCAAGTAAGCAAGCACATGGGCTGGCCCCACTACAGGACCTCCTGATGGCTCAGGAGGCTCAGTGATGACAGTGGCGCAGTGGTAGAGCATCTGCTTGGGAAGCAGAAGGTCCCAGGTTTGATCCCCAGCATCTCCAACTAAAAAGGGTCCAGGCAAGTCGGCGTGGAAAACCTCAGCTGGAGACCCTAGAGAGCCACTGCCAGTCTGAGTAGACAAGACTGACTTTGATGGACCAAAGAGGGTCTGATTCAGAAGAAAGCAGCTTTATATGTGGGAAGGGTGGTGGCTCAGTGGTAGAGCATCTGCTTGGTAAGCAGCAGGTCCCGGCATCTCCAACTCAAAAGGGTCCAGGCAAGTCGGCGTGAAAAACCTCAGCTGGAGACCCTGGAGAGCCGCTGCCAGTCTGAGTAGACAAGACTGACTTTGATGGACCCAGGGTCTGATTCAGTAGAAGGCAGCTTCATATGTGGGAGGGATGGTGGCTCAGTGGCAGAGCATCTGCTTGGTAAACAGAAGGTCCCAGGTTCAATCCCTGGCATCTCCAAAAAAAGGGTCCAGGCAAATAGGTGTGAAAAACCTCAGCTGGAGACCCTGGAGAGCCGCTGCCAGTCTGAGGAGACAAGACTGACGTTGATGGACCCAGGATCTGATTCAGTAGAAGGCAGCTTCATATGTTCATATGTTCTGATGGCACCTGTGTGACAGAATGTTGGACTGGATGGGCCATTGCCCTGATCCAACATGGCTTTTCTTACGTTCTTAAAATGGGATTGCCCTGTTTACACCAGCAAGTGGTCCTGAGTCCCCCCCCACCCCCACCCCCACCCCCGCTTTAATGTTGTTATCCACACAATGCTGAAAGGGAGAAACCAAGAGAGAAGGAAATGCCACTCCCGGCATAGGCTAGAGAAATTAATGCTCGTTTAATGTGCTCATTTTATTTATTATTATTTTACTATTTTCTGTATTTAATTCTCTTTGGAAATCCTTTGCAAGACATCGTTGATGTTATTCCAGGCTAGGAAGCAACATTTGACTGCTTAAAACTGAATAGCCCTGCAGGCTGTGGTTGCCAACCTCCAGGTGAAGTCTGGAGACCTCCTTTAATGAGAACTGGTTTTCTGGTTACAGAGATCAGCTGCCCAGGAGAAAACAGCTGCTTTTGGAAAGGGAGCTCTATGAAATTATACTAAGCTTGCCAGCCCCGAGGCCTCAGCAGTTTTGCAGTCTTGCCCCCACTGCCAGTTAGCTGACCAGCGGAGGGAAGCCGTGCCAGGCCTAGGGCATGGGGTTCTGTTCCCCAAGGCAGAAATCCAACACGCAGCCCCCAACTACTGTCTTAGTAGTAGTATGTGTGAAAAGGATCTAGGGGTCTTAGTGGATCAGACGCTGAACATGAGTCAACAGTGTGATGCGGTGGCTAAAAAGGCAAATGCCATTTTGGGCTGTATCAACAGAAGTCTAGTGTCCAGGTCATGTGAAGTGATGGTATCGCTTTACTCTGCTCTGGTAAGACCTCCTCTGGAGTCTTGTGTTCAGTTTTGGGCACCACATTTTAAGAAGGATATAGACAAGCTGGAACAGGTCCAGAGGAGGGCGACGAAGATGGTGAGGGGTCTGGAGACCAAGTCCTATGAGGAAAGGTTGAAGGAGCTGGGCATGTTTAGCCTGGAGAGGAGGCGGCTGAGAGGTGATACAATCACCATCTTCAAGTACATGAAGGGCTGTTCTATAGAGGATGGTGTGGAATTGTTTTCTGTGGCCCCGGAAGGTAGGACCAGAACCAATGGGTTGAAAAGAAATCAAGAGTTTCCGGCTCAACATTAGAAAAAACTTCCTGACCGTTAAAGCGATTCCTCAGTGGAACAGGTTTCCTTGGCGGGCTCTCCTTCCTTGGAGGTTTTTAAACAGAGGCTAGATGGCCATCTGACAGCATTGAGGGTCCTGTGAATTTAGGGGAAGGTGTTTGTGAGTTTCCTGCATCGTGCAGAGGGTTGGACTAAATGACCCTACAGGTCCCTTCCAACTCTAAGATTCTATGATTCTATAAATAGATTTTTCACATGTGTGCTTTGCGCACACACAGCATGATGATGTCACCCACAGGTGACGTCATCACGCCGGGCACTCAGTGCATCCCCTCCGCATCGCTTGCCAAGTTCAGCAGGTGCTGTGGCTGGGAAGTGCTGTTTTTTCTTGGCTTTAAAGGGGTTGGGGGAGTTCCCCCGCTCCCTTAAAGCCAAGAAAAAAACACTTGGTACTTCCCCTCCGCAGCGCTCGCCTAATTCAGAGGGCACTGCGGACGGGAAGCAAGTCCAAGGCTTGGGGACGGCGCGAGCAGGGAGGGGGTGTCTGCCCCTGCTAAGAGTTAACGCCCAAGGCATTTGCCAAGTTTACCTACTCCCACGCGCTGGCCCTGCCAACAGCCACCGTATGCTTTTAAATCTGTGCAGGCTTAGAAGAAGCCTGCAAACTACCTTTGTTTTGGACTGTGTGTGTGCCTTTAAATCTGAGCAAGAGGAAAGCTGAATGGGCAGGAATTAGGCAAAGTCACGTGGGTCTTCCCGGTGAGTGTCTGAAGCATGTGAGGAGGGAAGAGAAGCCAGCAGAGCCCCTCTGTTTGTTTGGAGGAAAACCCTCCCCCCTCCCTATGCTGCTCTGCTTTTGTTTCTCTGTTAGTCTGAAGAAGTTGTTGGAAATACAGCAGAGGGTTACATTCAGCAACTCCCGTGAGTAAATTGCCTCCGTGAGATCACAACAGCGTGTGCATGCTAACTTTCTTTATTTTGGCTTCTTTGTGAGAGGATGTGTGTTTGTGCAGCGGCCTGAGGGTGAGGAAATGAAGACCGTATTCGAGGGAACTGCACAGCTGTATTTTCACTTATTTTACTTAGAGAATGGGAAGGTCTCCTGGCTCCACCCCCAAAGTCCCTAGATATTTTCTGAGTTGGACCTGGCAACTCTACATTATGCCCTGCTGAGGCCCTCCCCTCCCCAAATCCCACTTTCTCCAAGCCCCCTCCTCAAGTCTTCAAGAATTTCCATAACACAGAGGTGGCAACCCTGCTGGCCCAGCTCCCCCCACAAGAGCAATGACCTGGCATGTCTACTCCGTTTGTCACAAGGGCCAGCAGCTTGAGACTGGGAGTTTCAGGGTGGGGTGCTCGTAATCCCATTGCATTCCTCCAAGTACTGTGTTGTTCTCTCTTTTTCCACTAATCAGAGTTGGGGTGGTCTCAACAAGGCACCGTTGACTTCCCCACCCACCCTGTACTCCCACCCTCCCTTTCTCAACCTCTCTCTTAGAGAGCCAGTTTGGTGCAGTGGTTAAGTGTGCGGACTCTTATCTAAGAAACTGGGTTTGATTCCCCACTCCTCCACTTGCACCTGCTGGAATGGCCTTGGGTCAGCCAGAGCTCTCTTATCTGGGAGAACCGGGTTTGATTCCCCACTCTTCCACTTGCAGCTGCTGGAATGGCCTTGGGTCAGCCAGAGCTCTCTTATCTGGGAGAACCGGGTTTGATTCCCCACTCCTCCACTTGCACCTGCTGGAATGGCCTTGGGTCAGCCAGAGCTCTCTTATCTGGGAGAACCGGGTTTGATTCCCCACTCTTCCACTTGCAGCTGCTGGAATGGCCTTGGGTCAGCCAGAGCTCTCTTATCTCGGAGAACTGGGTTGGATTCCCCACTCCTCCACTTGCACCTGCTGGAATGGCCTTGGGTCAGCCAGAGCTCTCTTATCTGGGCAAACCGGGTTTGATTCCCCACTCCTCCACTTGCACCTGCTGGAATGGCCTTGGGTCAGCCCGAGCTCTCTTATCTGGCAGAACCGGGTTTGATTCCCCACTCCTCCACTTGCACCTGCTGGAATGGCCTTGGGTCAGCCCGAGCTCTCTTATCTGGCAGAACCGGGTTTGATTCCCCACTCCTCCACTTGCACCTGCTGGAATGGCCTTGGGTCAGCCCGAGCTCTCTTCTCAGGGCAAACCGGGTTTGATTCCCCACTCCTCCACTTGCAGCTGCTGGAATGGCCTTGGGTCAGCCATCACTCTCTTATCTGGGAGAACCGGGTTTGATTCCCCTCTCCTCCACTTGCACCTGCTGGAATGGCCTTGAGTCAGCCAGAGCTCTCTTATCTGGAAGAACCGGGTTGGATTCCCCACTCCTCCACTTGCACCTGCTGGAATGGCCTTGGGTTAGCTATAGATCTCTCATATGGGAGAACCGGGTTTGATTCCCCACTTCTCCACTTGCAGCTGCTGGAATGGTCTTGGGTCAGCCACAACTCTCTTATCTGGGAGAACCGGGTTTGATTCCCCACTCCTCCACTTGCAGCTGCTGCAATGGCCTTGGGTCAGCCAGAGCTCTCTTATCTGGGAGAACCTGGTTTGATTCCCCACTCCTCCACTTTCAGCTGCTGGAATGGCCTTGGGTCATCCATAGCTCTTGCAGAGCTGTCCTTGAAAGGGCAGCTTTCATGAGAGCTCTCTCAGACCCACCTGCCTCACAGGGTATCTGTTGTGGAGGAGGAAGGGAAAGGAGATTGTAAACCACAGGGTATAAATCTATAGTCTTCTTCTTCTCCTTCTTCTCTTTGTTCTGCAACCACAGGTATGTGTCGACTCCCCCCGATTTCCGGGCAGGGGAACGCCTCAATCCCCATGTATTACTACAACCCAGACAAATGGGTCTGCGAGAGGTCTACCTACAAGGGCCACAACGGCAATGCAAACAGATTTGCATCTCGCATGGAGTGCCGGGAGACCTGCAGAGACCCAGGTGAGTGTTGGTGCTTTCTCTGGGTCAGAAGGGAAGGCCCACCTAGTCCGGAGGCACACGGAACAGCCGCTGAGTAGAAGTAGACAGGCTGGGACCCAACCTCCCTCCAAGCTGCGGAGTCTTGTGAACAATAACTCTACTTCGTGAGCTACTGGCATTGAAGTGGTGAGAAAGTGATTTGTTGTTGCAAAGTAGCACAGTTGAACATATGAACAT